>NC_081182.1:102072261-102234961 GCF_029867415.1 Vicia villosa
TTTTACTGGATATTTTAACTTCTGATGCAGGGTAGAAGTTACAGCGTTTGCCCCATGTATCCAAGGGCGTCCAAGTAAACAGGAGTAGGCTGGGTGGATTTCCATTACGTAAAAGATGGAATCAAAGATTTGAGAACCCACTCTGATTGGGAGATTTACTTTTCCGTATACCGTTCTGGTAGACCCGTCAAAGGCTCTTACCATAACATCACTTGGTTGTAACACAACTCCTTCGAAGTCAAGCTTTTCTAGTACTGTTTTCGGTAACACGTTCAGAGAAGAACCGTTATCTACTAGCACATGAGATAGAGTGGTGCCATTACATTCAATGGAGATATGTAAGGCTTTGTTGTGATTTTTTCCAGCAGGGGTTAGATCCATATCAGAGAAACCGAGACCATTGCTCACGGTTAGATTGGCAACACAATTCTCAAATTGGTCGACTGAGATCTCTTGAGGCACATGCGCAGCTTTAAGGAACTTCATCAGAGCTTTGGCATGAGCTTCTGAATATTTTAGCAGAGATAGCATTGAGATTTTTGAAGCAGTGTGCCCCAGTTGCTCAACAATATTGTAATCACTCTTGCAGATGATTTTCAATATTTCCTCCATTTCTTGCTTTGATGGATCCTCAGCAGTGATCTCCACCGGGGTTTGAATTTGTTCAACTTGTGGCTCTTTGCCTCGAGCGTTGACATTTTGATTAGGAACTGGGACTCGGACTGGACCAGCAGCAATATTTGGAGAAATTTCTGGTGAAAAGATTCTTCCACTTCTCGTGATCTTGCTGGTACCCGCGATATTACCCACAGTTGGAGTAATTAACTTTGCGGTCTCTTCAGTCGAGGTACCCTGCTTAACTCCATGAACGTAAACATTAGTGTCATATCCCCATGGGACAGCTTTGTCTGAGGAGTATGGAAATGGAGTTGGGCTAGCAATGACTACTGATGCCATTTTGAGTGTAGCAGAAATTTTGAATGGAGCCTTAGCAGAGATTTTGAATGGTAAGCTGGAGATCACTGAGGCATCTTCTATTTTTACTCCATTAGTAAAGACTTCGCACAGCACGTCCATAGAAGGGAGCCTTTCAAACATAATGATACGGCGATCCATCCATTTTTGAATTCCCATCCTTAGATTTTCACAACCATTGGGCGAGAAGGAGCAGTAAAAGCAGTCGGGGTCACATCCTGGGAAGTAACCAGCTTGGATTAGCTTTCCTTTGACTTCGCAGAGTGGAGTTGATAATTCGTTTACATCATAGATGTAAACAGTGTCCAGGATAGCGTTAACAGTTTTGTCATGCTTTGGCATAGGTGCAGTGATGACATTTGGAGTTTCTGGAGGATCGAACTCAATTTCACCAGCATCTATCATATCTTGTATTTTATTTTTCAGGGCCCAGCAGTGATCTGCGTCATGTCCTGGACAGTTTGAGTGATAGGCACATGTCGCATCAGGGCGATAATTTGGAGAGGAAGTGTTGACATTCTTTGGAGGACCTCTTAAGGTGATAAGATCTGCTTTTAGCAAGTGCTGCAATGCCTGAGAGATTGGCATGTTGATTTTGGTAAAATTTCTCCTTGGTGCATCTGGTCGATGCGTATATTTTGGGTGTTGATCTTTTTGAGGTGCAGATGTGGAGATCAGAACTGCCCCTACAGATTGATGCTGTTCATTTTTGCGACTTTTCTGAATTTGAGTTGCATTGACCTCATTTCTCCCACTGATGGGCCTTTTTGTAGTACCAGAGGTGGAACCTATTTGAATTTTTCCATTTTGAATGCCACTTTCGACACGTTCTCCGGTCAGTATCAGGTCAGTGAAACCTGATGATGAGCTTCCCAGCAAATGGCTATAGAAAGGGCCAGTTAAAGTGCCCATGAACATGTCAACTAGTTCGCGATCAGATAAGGGTGGTTGAACCCTTCCAGCCATATCTCTCCATTTTTGTGCATATCCTTTGAAACTTTCTTTTGGTCCCATAGACATGCCCCTTAGTTGAGTACGGGTTGGCGCAAGATCAGCATTGTATTGGTACTGTTTGTAAAAAGCAGCAGCTAATTCTTCCCAAGTATGAACCTTGGTATTTTCTAGCTGGTAGTACCACTCGAGTTGTGTACCCAACAGACTTTCTTGGAAGAAGTGAATCCACAACTTGTTATCTGTTGTATGAGGTTGTATCTTCCTCACATAGGATCTCAGATGTAGTTTCGGGCAAGAAACTCCATCATATTTTGCAAAGACAGGAACTTTGAATTTTGGAGGGATAACAACATCCGAGATGAGCCCCAGATCATTGAAATCTAAGCCAGGTATTTTTTGTATCTCCATAGCTTTCATACGATCTTCCAGCTGTTGGTATTTTTCATCATCAGGTTCGTCCCCAGAGTGATCATCTCCTTCATTTGAAGAGAGAGAGGGTTTAGCAGAACCCTGGTTGCTTTGATTGTCTTCTGGCTCATCATCACCGACTGTTTCAGGGATCGGCGGCTTTGTGAACTTTTTGACTGGAATTTTGATCTTCCTTCTTAGGTGGCTCACACCTGCAGATCCTTTAGGCTTCTTTTTCTTCTTGATTATCAGGGCTTTCAGTTCTTGCTGCCCCTTTGCCAGTTCCAGAATTGCCACTTGAACTTGGGCATTCTGTGCTTCGAGATTCTTGATACTTGCCTCGGATTCCATCTCTTCTGACTGAAATAAACAGCGAGGAGATGAGAAATCCGTCATGAGAACCTGTTATGAAATGTGTATGACTGGATGCCATGTGTATGCAATGTATGAAATGCAAATGCAATGTATATGAATGCAATGTATGAAATGTATATGCAATGCATGAAGTGAAATGTGTGTGCAATGTTTCAAGGATCTTAGAGTTTAGATTTGTTAAAGAAGAAACAAACGTTAGTTAATCAACTTATTTCTTTCTTCTTTTCTTCTCTTTTTTTTTTTGCTTCTTTTTTCTTTGCCTCATTTGGGCTTACAAGACAGAAATAAAATGGAATGATCCTTCAGGTCTCCCGTGGACGCTTTCTCTTTGCCCCCAGGAATGTGTTGATCTGCTGTTCTTCTTGAAGCTGTCCGGTGAGCTCCAATATCCTTCTCTCATAGTCCTGACAGTATGATTTGAAGGTGTCTCTTTCCTCTTTGAGTTGAACCCAAGATTGTTGCAACTCTTCTAAGTCAGTTGGCATGTCTGGGTGTAGAATAACTTGAGGTTCATATCCTTCGACCTCTGGTTCAATAGTCACAGGTAGAACAGCAGGATATGGCATAAGGAGTTTCTGAGCATGAGTACGGACCCATCTGAGGTAGGGTTCCATAGGAATAGAGTTCCATTGCCCCAGAGTTTTGCTTTCTATTCTATAGACACTGCCCCATGCATGTATGAACCTTCGTCGGTGTCTATGAGAATCATTCTCGTAATCAAACACAATGCCATGGATAATCATGTCATGAGGACCGTTACTCCTTGCATATCCGAATTGGCGTAGAGCTAAAGAGGGATTGTAAGTGATGCCTCCTTTGATGCCAAGGAGTGGCACATTAGGGTACTCTCCACAATGATCAATGATAGTAATGTCTTTTTGAAAGAAGTTGTTCCACCGGATATCTGAATGAGACAAAGACATAATCCTGTGAGACCAATGCATTCTTTGTTCATTTCTCAACACTGATCGGGGAAGATGAAATGTAAACCACCTAGCCAGTAGTGGTATACAGCACATGAGAGTTCCTCGTTTCTTCATGGTACGAGTGTGTAGAGAATGTAGAATGTCTCCCAGCAATGTTGGTACCGGGTTACGGATTAGGAAAAGGTTGATGATGTGTACACTTATGAACTGGTCGGGATTTGGGAATAAAACCAATCCATAGATCAAAAGTGCCATAACTTCCTCAAAAGCTGGATAACTTTTGTTTTCTAGCAGTAGTCGAGCCTTTTCCAATAAGAACTTGGCAAGCAAACCCTCAACTCCACTTTTTGTTTCCCAATTGGATTTGATTTCTGATTTCCGCAGATGTAAAGCAGCAGCAATGACTTCAGGCTTTGGAATCCTTTCTAAACCAGTGAAAGGTAATTGATTTCGAACGGGCAATCCCATTGGTTCAGAGAATTCCTCCAAAGTGGGTACCAACTGGTAATCAGGAAAGGTAAAGCAATGATGTTCAGGGTCAAAGAACTGGAACAGGACCCGTATCATGTCTTCTTCAAATTTTGAGGTAACCAAATGGAGTAGGTGACCATGCTTTTCAGTGAATTGAACATTCCTGGGGAATTCTGACACCAAGTCTTTTAGTTCAGATGGTATCGTTGAGATGTTGATTCGGATGTAATCTTTGGTGGCGGGAGCCATTACCTGCAAAAAAAACAAAGGTAAACTCTTTGATCCTTGAAGTGTTTGGTGCAAAAAAATGATATGCTTATGATGCAAACATGTGGCACACAAAAACAAATCAAACAATAGCCTTAGGTTTAAAGGCTTGCATGGAGCTGATAGATGATACCCTCCCCACTGAAGTTGTGTTGGTTAAAACCTGTCCTAGAATAGCATTCGGGTTCTATGATCCTTGGAAGTAACATCTCAATACGGCGCTCGAGCGGCCGATCAAAATATTCCTCGAGGATAACTAACTTCGATCAATTTCAAAGCTAGCCACTTAATAGGCCACAAGTCAAGTTCAACTAAAAAGGTTCTAAGACAAATTAGTGTTTAATGACATTTCGGAAGCCTAATATACTCCTTGATCGTTTTCAAGGGACATCAGTATAAACCAAAGTGTCGCACTAACGATGACTACCAGCTCAACCGTATCGGTACATGCCGTACAGTTTCCTTGGTCTAATGTCATATACTTAAGGTATCTCGAGATTCGGGTTAGAATCTTTCACACAAGAAAAATACCCAAGCAAACCTTTGAAAGATAAAGCAATCAAGTCAATCAATTGAAAACATCGACCTATTCTCTTAAGGTAACCCCTTTTGAAAACATTTTGTTTTTGAAAGTATCATTTCCCCAGCAGAGTCGCCAGTTCTGTGGACCTCCGATTTTTTTTTAATACCGGGCCATACCTCTGATCTGTAGAGATACGTGAACTGACTCTTTTTTATGTCGCTTAATGCTTTCGCATTTCTGAAAATATCACAGATTCGCCACCGACCTTTTATTTTATCCAATTAAGGAAAGGTTTATAAAAGACACAGAAAAAAGACCTTTAAGAAATTCTGGGTAAGGGGGTAGGTTATACAAAGGGAAGGTGTTAGCACCCTTTGTATCCATGGTTATCCATGGGCTCTTAAGTTTTCTTAGCTCAATTGTTGATTGATCATTTTTGATTGCTATGAAATTGCTCATATGTGGCTCCCCAAATACTTTGTGAATTGAATTTTGTAATGATCCGTGTGTGGATGTATACAAAATGCTTGTTTATCTTTCGAAAGATGTTTTGAAAAGAACGTTAACTTTGTAATAATCCGTGTTTGGATGTATACAAAGTATTGTCTTTTTGGAAAGTTTTGAAAGAAACAGCAGTGTATGAGAATTTTGTTTGTTTTGATTTGAGCAAGCAAACTAGGAGGTCTACCCTGAGTTATAAGGTCTTTATCCTATTTCCTTTAAAAATCTATCCTTTCAACGGATATAAAAGCAAGGTTCGATTTTGTACTTGAAACAGTGTAATTTTGACTTTGATTTTGAAAAGAATGAGAAAGGATTACCTGAAGAGGTGCAAGTGTGATTATGATTGGATTCAGATATTTATCTTTGAAGTTAGTGATCTAACGGTTCAGTTTTATCTTTGACATACACGCAGTTTATATTTGCGGGAAATTAAAGTGCGGAAATGTAAAGTGCGGAAAGTAAATCTACGCTATTACATCGATTGTGCGGGAAATGTAAACTAGCCTATTTACATGAATTTGACATCCTATACATTTATCTAGGAATTTTAAATTGCAAGAAAAATAAAAGGCATGTTTTTGGGTTTTTTAGGATTTATTTTAATTATAATTAATACTTGATTAATTAAATTAAAATGAAGAAAAAGATGAAAATAGGTTTAAACCTAGAAAATAAGTTTAAAATATGTACAAAAGATTTGTCAATTAATTTTAGAACAAAACTAATTTTTTGGAATTTTTGAAATTGATTGGATTTTTTAAGTTAATTAATACATAATTATATAAATAATTACACAAATAATTAAAACTTAATGAGAAAAATAATCCTAAATATGTACAAAATTAGTTTATAATATATAAACAATATTTAACACAAAGAACAATTTTTTTTATGATTTTTTGACTGGTTAGAATAATTAATAAGCAAACATATAAGTACATACTAATTAATTATGTAAAATATTGAAATTTTGAAGAAAAATAAAATATTTTTTATTTCAGAAAATAATATATTATTTTAGAAGTTTAAAATATTTTTTGTGGAATTTTTTTGGATTTTAAAACTATTTTTTGATTATTTTTGCAATAAAAATAAAATAAAATAGAAAATTAAAAAGGATACTAATCTGGTGTGGAAATTAGTGAAGCCCATGGTATAGGCTGCGTGTTGTGATGCGTTGGATTCATTTTTTAATGAAGATCTATGGCCCAGATTGAAGAGAACATGACATAATGATAAGACTGCATGCACTGAATTCAAAATGAATTCAAACTCTTGATGGGGTCCACACGCGCCAAAACTGGCCAATGGAGAAGCAAGATTTGTCCACGCGTGCAGTCAAACGTTCAACTACACTGTTCATCATCTTCTCCAAGTTACCTGCGGATTTAGCTGCGGACTTACCTGCGATTTTACCTGCGGATTCCACCTTCGAATTTCTGGATTTTTGAAACCTACAAAAATGCATGAAAATAAAAACCACAATGGCCCAGATCTACTAAAGATGACCTCCTGAGTCCAATGGTGAGGTTAGTTTTCTCATTTGATCACGCTAAGTATGAAAACGAAAAGGTTGAAGCTTTAAGCTTCAACCATGGCACCCCACGATTCTGGGCTTTAAACTCACATGTTAGACGTTAGATCTACCCCATATGATCTCAAAGGGATGGCAAAGGCATTAGATTTTGTTTAAATAAGCTTATCGTATAGATATCAAAAGTTGATAATATGCACGAATATGTTATTCTTTAAACACGAGTTCTATGAGTATATAGCCATGATTATTGCTTCTAACTTACTATATTAAGTGCCAGGAGATGATTAGAGCAATTGGTTTGTATTGATAGTGATTGAAATATATAATTCGAAAATTACAAAGTTTGGAGAATTTTGAGAATTTTTAGAGGTTTCTTGGCTATGCTCTTGCTATATTTCGTGTCTCTTTTTGGCTCCCTTTGTTGCTGAAGTATGATAGCTCATTTATAGCCCAAAGTTGCTTGGAACTCAAGCTAAGAAGCTTTGTTGCCTTTGTTGAAAGTTTGGTTCTTTAATATTAAAAAACCTTGAATTTTTGACCAACTTTGACTCCATTCAATGCTCTTGCCTTGGACACCAATCTTCTGCAGAAAATTGAAGACTTTGGAGGTGAGTCATGCTTAGAGATCAAGCTACTAATTATCCTTGCAATTTTCCTTTAATTTTAATCTTAAAATAAGATAAAATTATGTCAAAAAATGGATAATATAGAAGTGGGATTTGTCTTGGTCGTGGGAGGCCCATAGTAACATGGCAAAGATGTTTGGACCATAAAAACTTGGCATCTTTTGGAAAAAAAACATTTTTGAGCAATGTTGATTTTATGCATTTTCCCAAAATTTAGCCAACTTCAACAAGGTGTAAATCCTTCAATTTTTGTCATATGAAGGAGATCTTGCACTTTTTGGAAACCTCAAAGAGTCCTCTAACCAATGTCTTTGGTCTCATATCAAAATGATTTTTGGTTCTCCTTGTGTGTCCTTTTGAAAAAAGTGTCTTTTTGTTGATTTTGAAAATGACCTGTAATGTCTTTGGCCATAGTTTTTAAATGGTGAATCCAATGACCATGGGATCAATGGCATTTGAAAGATAATTGAATTTCCTTCCCAATGAGCTTTGGTTGGCATTTTTTGGATGAAGGATGAGAGAGTTATGATCAGTCAAAGTTGAGTTGACTTTTCAGGCAAAAACCCTAATTTTGAATCTTAGGGTTTTGTTGATTTTTGATCTTTCCTTGATGAATTGTGATCATCCAATGATCAAATGTTGAATCCTTTGACAAAATATGGACTTTGACAAAAAATTTCATTTTTGACTGTCAGTTGACTTTTCTGGTCAAACGGGTCGTCTGTTGACTGTTTGAGCTGCTGACGGTGCGTCTGAGTGAATTGAAGTTTGAAAATTTGTATGATGGTACTTTGAGATGTATGGATGTATGAAATCCGTTTGAGCTCTCAAAAACTTGTTGCTCCTGTAAAAACAAGAAAAACCCTGATTAGGGACTGTTTGTGTAGGAGACAGTTAAGCGTACCTGATTTTTGTGCAGTGTTGAGTCTCTGCTAATCATGTGATATTCAGAAGACTTCTTTGAACAAAAATCTTGGAATTTTGAATTGTGAAAGATTGATTTGATTGATGGTACAAAACACTGAGAATTGTACTGCCAGCAGTTTGGCTGTCAACTGACTGTTCAGGTATTGATGTAGCAGTTAGAGTGAAAAATCAACAGTCAAAGTTAATTTTCTTTTTTGTTGTTTTTTGTTTTTGTTTTATGTTTTTGTTTTATGTGAAAAATGAAAGTTTATTTACATGACTTGTTAGAAAAACACAGACATAATAAATAACTAATATTTACCGTATGCGGGCAAACTTACCGATAATATCCCTGAAAATCATTTAATGCACAGAAATAGAAATATTTGACTGGCAGAAAACACACAAAATATTATCTTAGTAATTAAGCAATATTATGACAAATAGTACAACATTTAATACTGACAGTACAAATATTACATACTACATTGAACAGTACGACGAATAAACGGTACATTTAAGAGATAAGAAATACGGCAAATTTTAAGAATGAGGATTTGATTTTTGAAAAAGAGATTTGAAAAGATTTTTGAAAATAATGGAATATAGTACAAAAATTAGTGGGAAACAAAAGATAATAATAATCTACTTGTTACCAGTACAGTCTGAGTTTCCTGATTCTGCGCCTGCAAAAAGATTTAACTCTGTACCAATTGTGTCAGTACTATTTATCTGTAAATAAATAGCATGTGTGAAGTAATAAACAGTATTTGGCGTTTGCGTAAGAATAAATTCAACTGCAAGCCAAATTACTGTATAAGAAAAATTCTAAAAACTAAGTATTTCATATGTCAGGATATTTGTTGAAATAAAAATCCATGATTATATGAGACCCTTAATTTTCAGATTGGAATTTTCTTGAAAAATATGTGGGCAAATTTTGGGGTATAACAGGCATCACAAGGTTTTTTCTTTCCTTCGAGGAAATCCCACGGGAATATTACAGTTACTTGCTGAAGCTTGTTAAGTGGAGGCATCCAAAAAGAAAAAAAGAAATGATACAAACATCCGCCACCTGGAGCGCAAATTTTCTGGTACTTTGGTATTTAATCTTCTTCTATCTCGAATGTTCGAAAGGCTAACGCCAATCTCACCTTCAGGTTTAAGACGATTAAATAGGGGCAGCTGTTGCACCCCAAAATTTGCCCACATATTTATTTTTAACTGGCTCAGGTTTTGCATTCATGTACATACTTCATTAGGTCATCTAACACTCATGCATTCATTTTTAATCAATAAATTTGGCACAGGATCAAAGATCTTGAAAAGATTAGAGTTGCATAATGGTTTCAGATTTCTACAACAAATGCAGTCTAATTCTTTTGATTCATCTGCTTCCTTCTGTGAATAATAAAGTGTGGAAATAGGGTGTGAAGTGTGGTTATCAAGGACTCATTCCTCATCTAAAACAACAAAGTGCTTGGCACTTAATCAGAGTATTTCCATGCATTCCTTGACCTAGGGTTTATTTCCCTATTTGGATTTTTGTCAGCGTTGGGTTTGTTATTCGAGTGTCAAAGAGAAATTGATTTGGTTGGTTAGAATTCAAGAAGCTGTACAAAAGTCTACATATAAAAAGTGTCCAAAGTCTTTTGTTTTGACAATTATCTTGGTGCATTCACACCATGATCTTGAGATTCTATGCAAGACATCTACAAAGAAAATGAAGACTTCAAATTCAAGTTAGAAGGAGAATTCTCTTCAAAGGTTCGAAGTGTTCCATTCAAACAATTTCCTTTCAAGAACTCTACAATTTATCAAAATACAATGTCCATCACTTTCCAAACATTCGTTCAAAAATCCATATTCCTGTCACACAATTCATATTACATTCATTCAAATAAGATTACAAAAATCCAATTACAAAGAAAAATTACACCGAAAAATACAACACTTTCTAAAACCTATCCTTCTCTTTCTCCATTTCTTCAAAGCTGTATCATTTGTGCCATGTTGATAGGCGTTTCGTATTGTTCGAGCAATGGTGCATTTCACTTTGATAGACCTTGCTCCAAACTTGATGCCAACCTGCATAAAGCCAAGCAAATATCAGTCCAAACTTCTTTCAATCATCCTGTAAAACCAAAACAACCATATGCATCAAACCCACCTGTTGACAATAGTAATATCCAATTTCTAACATTCACTCATATTCATTCATTTCACACAAAATCCACTAGTCAGCATCATATTTTCATATACATTCAGCTATACTATACCAATTCCATGCCAATACTAACCTACTGATGCAAAGTTAACAAGTCCTAATAGAAAAATCTTCAGCTTACAACCTACAAGTCATACAACACAGTCCAGAACAGAGCATAAGTAGAGCATAAACACTGAGTGAAGAATTTGAGGCGTTCTAGTTCAGAGATAGCCATGAATATACCTGCATAATGCTCTCCCGGCTCTCGAGAACACATATCGGGTTTACTCATTAATGTGGAGTCAGGATCAGAGAAAAGCTGCTGCAAGACCCGGGACAAAACGGAATCAGTTGAGATAAATCCATAACACAAGTCAACTCGGTTCAGAATCGCGGCAGGTGTAATTCATCAAGTTTTCCTTCTGAATTCGACCATCCTAACTCCCTTCACATAACAGCCCTGCAACAATTTCATACACATTCATTTCAAATCACACACGCCACATGCTGTCAATTCAAAACATCCATATTCAAATTAACCACAACATTTTTTTTCGTACTAACAGTTCAGTGCAATATCAATAGCAATGCAAAGCCAGTTTACCATTTTTAAAACAAAACCATCACAAATTTCTCAAAGTAACTAACAGTTTCTCAAACTTCTAACCAACCTAAACTTCTATAACTAATTCCTAACTGTCAAAACAGAACTGGTAGCCAACTTCAATTCTCATTCAACTAACAAAACCAACTTCTAACTAACCTACAACCATCAGCTAACAGAAATAACAAACTGAAAAACAGAGCTAACTAACTTCTATAACTGCCCAATCTCAGCCCTCCATCCTTATAACTGAATCAATCTAATCCTATGGTTGAAGATCTCTCATCCTTAACTGATCTCTCATCAACTCAATCTCTATATAATAGAATCTCCCTCCACAATTCAACTCTCTACGCCACTTTCTCCATTCTCACTTCACTCATCTTAACCATTTTCATACATTCATTCCATCTTCATCTTCTCACTCTCACTCGTTGCAAATTCTTCTCCTTTCTCACTCACCCTCACCATCACTATACGCTCACCTCCATTGTTGAGCAGAGATTCAACCTCTGAAGCTCTGCTACAACAGAGCTTAGCCTTCATCCTTCATCACTCGATCCTCAAATTCCTCTGCAACAGTCACAGTCTTCAACAACACTCTCTCATCTCTCTCAATGCAACAACTCACGGACACTCAAAAAATAAGTAGAGTAGAAGACAAAGAAAATTGAAGAAGAAGAAGTGAAGCGAGGGGAATGAACAATAAAGGAATTCGAAGCCATTACCTGATTGGAGTTGCCTCTGGTACTTTCTTTTCCCTTTGAGCACCGCCAAGAATCGCCGCCACCGGTAAGCTTCCTTCACCTTCATGTTTGCGCATTATTGTTCATTTTTTGATGCTATGATGTGCATTTCTCCGTGGTGGATAAGAATCCTAAGGCCTCGAGGTTGATTTCGCGTCCGCTGCCGTTTAATATCGTTTTTACTAGAGTTAGGGTTCTGTTGTGGTTTGAATTAGAGAGATTTGAGAGGGGATTCGAAGAAACGAGGACCGGTTAGGGATAGAGGAGGACGAGAAGCTTCGGGAGATAGCGTTAATTTCGTGGTTGAAATCATCGCCGCCGTTGCCACCGCCTCAGGGCGATTTCCGGCGAGAAGAAAGATGCGAGAGCGAGAGAGAGTATAAGAAGTTGAAGAGTCGCATAACTAATCCTATTTTCCCTTTTTCTTTTATTCATGTAATTCTTTTTTTAATTTCAATTAATAAAATCTGGTGACAGTAATTGGATCAAGACAATGCGTTGGGCCAACATTTTTGAATTCCCCCCCCCCCCACAGGCCCATGTATCATCTTTTTAGCATGCACACAAAAAAGCAAAAGAGAGACTCTGTTGGGCTTAGCCACATGGGCCCTGCGCCCAGATTACTTGCTACACTCCATAACCCAGCATAAACCCCCTGACTCCATTGTTTTTCTTGTTAATTTAGGATTTTTGACATAGTTTTGTTCTAATTTCTTTTAGATTGATAAAAAGCATGTAAAGATCATAATTTTCTCATTAGATTTTTAGGTAATAATGACATTTAGAATCATAATTTTTGTTTGATTTTTAGGTAATAAAAAATGACATAGAAAACAATAAATTGTTAGTTTTAGGGTTAATAGATTTTTAATATAATTAGGCTTGAATTAGAATTCCCTTAACACTAAAAAACCCATAAAAATAGTAGTATTTTTAGGTTAACTTTGTGCTAATGCTTGAATTGTTTTTGTATCACTTTCATGCTATTTTTGTATAATTGTTGTGTGATGTTGTTACTTGTTTTTGGCCATAATTTTGGCCCATTTATTTTAGTATCATTGATATGCTCCTTTTAGAATTTAGTCACCATGTTAACATTAGACTTATTAGACTTAGATTAGAATAACTTAGATTAGAGAATAGGTTAGTTCCCTTTTGTTCATTCTTTTTCCTTTTTCAACATTAAAACATTAATAAATAAAGATGCGAATCACATCAAGAAAGTGATAGAGAAATGAGTGGGATTCATTCCCTAATCTGTTTCTCAATCACTTAGTGGCATAGAAATGAGTGGGATTCATTCCCTAATCTGTTTCTCAAACATTAATTAATGGGATAGAAATGAGTGGGATTCATTCCCTAATCTGTTTTTTGAACATTATATAATGGGATAGAAGTGAGTGGGATTCATTCCCTAATCTGCTTCTTGATCATTATACATTTTATGTGATTCTAATCGCAAATAAATTCCCCTTAAAAAATACCCAACCAAAAACATTTAAAACACTTAATAAAGGCTCGAATTAAAACAAAGTGACGAAGTGGTGCGAAACCTTGTATTGGGTTTTGTTCATCATGTAGTTACATAAAAAACACAAACCCAAGTTCATTCTTTTGCCTTGTTAGGCGCTTAAGAGCATGTTGAGTCCATTCCAAACTAGGCGTATAAGTCTCCAAAGGTCGAGCATCGTGGATTGTGACCTTAACCTCTGTTCAACTAAAAAACACAAAACAAATGGAAACTATGGAGCCGAACTACGGTCGTTCTGATTCCTGAAAAGGATACGTAGGCATTGGGTCGCGGGGCCTAAGCGAACACACTTGTAAATAATTCCTTCTTTTCCCCGTATTTCTTTTGCATGCATTCGCATTTAGGTTTAGACATAGATACACCCTTTAGATAGAAACAAACATAGGTGGATACCATCGAGTACGATGGGCGTGAGGGGTGCTAGCACCTTCCCCTTGCGTAACCGACTCCCGTGCCCTATTCTCTGGTCGAAAGACCTTGCCCTTGTTTCGAGTTAGGTTTTCTGATATTCCTTTCCCGCGATGGGATGAATATATTAGTGGCGACTCTGATTCCATTTTTCGCGGTAGCGACATACACGTGCCATGCTCCTTCGCTTCAGTGGCCATCAGATCATGCCAGTCCCTCAATCCAATGCCCCAGACACGCTAGTCCATGATATGGACTTACCAGCTAGCCACACATGATCTAGATTTAATATATTTTTTACATTTTTCTATTTTATTTATTTTTCTTTGCAAAATTAATTTAAAATAGTTTTAAAAAATCAAAAAAATATACAAAAAATATTTTTAAGTTGATAGAATATTGTTTTAATTTTTGACACAAAAATATTTTATTTTTCTTAATAAAAAAAATATTTTGTTTAATTAATCAATATATATTCAAATATTTCATTTTAAATATTTCTAAACCATCAAAAAATCAGAAAAAAATATTTTCTTTTTATTAAATTAAGTTTATATATTATAAGCTAATTTTGTACATATTTAGAATATTTTTCTCTTTAAGTTTAATATATGTGTATAATTATTTGCATAATTATATGTTAATTAACTTAATAATTTCAAAAACAATTTCAAACATCCCAAAAAAATTAGTTTTGTTTTAAAATTAATTAACAAACATTTTGAACATATTTTAGACTTAATTTTTAGGTTTAAATTTTATTTCTCATTTTTCTCATTTAATTAAATTAATCATGCATTAATTCTAATTAAAATCAACCATAGAAAAAATCAAAAATATTCTCCCTTTATCTTATTGCAATTTAAATTCATAGATAAGTGTATAGGTTGTCAAATTCATGTAAATAGCGTAGTTTACATTTCCCGCACAATCGATGTAATAGCGTAGATTTACTTTCCGAATTTTACATTCCCGCACTTTAAATTTTGTACATATAAAACTGCGTGTATGTCAAAGATAAAAACTGAAGCGTTAGATCACTAAATTCAAAAGATAAAAATATCTAAACCAGAACACGATCACACTTGCACCTCTTAGGGTAATCCCTCTGTTACTCTTTTCAAAAATCAATTCTACTGTTTCAAATGCAAATCTAAACTTTTGTTTACATCCGGTCAAAGGAGAATTTTCTAAAAGAAATAGGAAAGGACCTTATAAACTTAGGGTAGATCTCCTAATTGCTTGCTCAAATCAAATCAAAACAACAAATGTCTCATATATAATTGTTTTTTTCAAAACAAAACTTTCAAAAAAAGACAACATTTTGTATATATCCAAACAAGGATCATTACGAAATTAAAGATCTTTTTTTTAAAACATCTTTTCGAAAGATAAAACACTTTGTATACATCCGCACAAGGATCATTACAAAGTTAATTTACAAAGGTATTTTAAAACCACATACAAGCATTTCAAGGCAAGACAAATGATTCAAACAAGTGAGCTGAGCAATTAAGAGCCCATGGATAACCATGGATACAAAGGGGTGCTAATACCTTCCCTTTGTATAACCTACCCCCGAACCCAAAATCTCTTAAAGGTCTTTTTCTGTTTCTTTTATAAACCTTTCCTTAATTGGATAAAATAAAAGTCGGTGGCGACTCTGATTTTCAAAACTCAAAAACAAAAGAAGAGTCAGTTCGTATCTCACGCGAGATATAAAAAACCGAAGGCGACAGAACTGGCGACTCTGCTGGGGATTTCAAAAACAAACTGTTTTCAAAAGGGGTTATCTTAGAGTGTAGATCACTTCGATGTTTTCAATTGCTTGTCTTGATTGTTCTATTTTTTCAAAGGTTTGTTTGGGTATTTACTTGTGTGAAAGATTCTAACCCGAATCTCAAGATACCTTAAGTATGTGACAATAGACCAAGGAAACTGTACGGCATGTACCGATATGGTTGATCTGGTGGTCACCGTTAGTGCGACACTTTGGTTTATACTGATATCCCTTGAAAACGATCAAGGAGTATGTTAGGCTTCCGAAATGTCATTAAACACTAATTTGTCTTAGAACCTTTAGTTGAACTTGACTTGTGGCCTATTAAGTGACTAGCTTTGAAATTGATCGAAGTTAGTTATCCTCGAGGAATGTTTTGATCGGTCGTCCGAGTGCCATATTAAGATGTTGTCTCTAAGGATCATAGAACCCGAATACTATTTTAAGACAGGTTTTAACCAACTCAACTTCAGTGGGGAGGGTATCACCCATTAACCTCATGCAAGCCTTTAAACCTAAGGCTATTGTTTGATTTGTTTGTGTTTGCCACATGTTTGACATCATGACATCATAAGCATCATAAACATATCATTTTCTCACTAATCATTTCAAGGATCGAAGAGTTTACCTTTGTTCTGTTGTTACAGGTAATGGCTCCCGCTACCAGAGATTATGTCCGGATCAACATTTCAACAGTACCATCTGAACTTAAGGACTTAATATCATAATTTCCCAGAAATGCTCAATTCACTGAAAAGCACGGTCACCTACTCCATTTGGTTACCTCAAAATTTGAAGAAGACATGATACGGGTCCTGTTCCAGTTCTTTGATCCCGAACATCATTGTTTTACATTCCCTGATTACCAGTTAGTACCCACTTTGGAAGAGTTCTCTGAACTGATTGGGTTACCTGTTTGAGATCAATTACCTTTCACTGGTTTAGAAAAGATTCCAAAGCCTGAAATCATTGTTGCTGCCTTACATTTGCGAAAGTCAGAAATCGAGTCCAATTGGGAAACAAAGAGTGGAGTCAAGGGTTTGCTTGCTAAGTTCTTAATGGAAAAGGCTCGATTACTACTAAAAAACAAAAGTTACCTAGCTTTGGAAGAAGTTGTGGCTCTTTTGATTTATGGGTTGGTTTTATTCCCTAATCCCGACCAGTTCATAAGTGTACACATTATCAACATTTTCTTAACCCGCAACCCGGTACCTACCTTGCTGGGAGACATTCTACATTCCCTACACACTCGTACCATGAAGAAACGAGGAACTCTTATGTGCTGTGTACCACTACTGGCTAGATGGTTTACATTACACCTTCCCCGATCAGTGTTGAGAAACGAACAAAGGATGCAATGGTCTCGCAGGATTATGTCTTTGTCTCATTCAGATATCCGGTGGAACAACTTCTTTCAAAGAGACATTACTATCATTGACCATTGTGGAGAGTACCCTAATGTGCCACTCCTTGGCATCAAGGGAGGCATCACTTACAACCCCTCTTTAACTTTGCGCCAATTTGGATATGCACGAAGAAACGGCCCTCATGACATGATTATCCGTGGCATTGTGTTCGACTACGAAGATGATTCCCAAAGACATCGACGAAGGTTTATACATGCTTGGAGCAGTGTCTACAAAGTAGAAAGCAAAACTTTAGGACAATGGAACTCTATTCCTATGGAGCCTTACCTCAAATGGGTGCGTGCTCATGCTCAGAAGTTCATCATGCCATATCCCGCTATTCTACCTGTGACCATTGAGCCAGAAGTCGAAGGGGACGAACCTCGAGTTGTTCTACATCCGGACATGCCGACTGACCTAGAAGAGCTGCAGAAATCTTGGGTTCAACTAAGAGAAGAAAGAGACACCTTCAAAGCACACTGTCAAGACTATGAGAGGAAAGTGTTGGAGCTCACCAGACAACTCCAGGAAGAACAGCAGATCAACACATTCCTGGGTGCAAAGAGAAAGCGTCCATGGGAGGCTTGAGGAATCCTTTATTTTCTTTATTTTATTTTGTAAGCCCGAAAGAAATAAAAGAAAGAAAAAAAAAAGGAAAAAAAAAGAAAAGAAAAAAAAAGAAATAAATTGTTTGACTAATAAATGTTTGTTTCTCTTTTAAAACAAATCTAAATTCTAAGATCCTTGAAAACATTGCATATACATTTCATTCATAAACATTGCATATACATTTCATTCATAAACATTGCATAACAGGTTCACATAACAGGTGTCTCATCTCCTCGCTGTTTATTTCAGTTAGAAGAGATGGATTCCGAAACAAGCGTCAAGAATCTCGAAGCACAGAACGCCCAAGTTCAGATAGCAATTCTGGAGTTAGCAAAGGGGCAACAAGAACTGAAAGCCCTGATAATCAAGAAGAAAAAGAAGCCCAAAGGATCTGTAGGCTTAAGTCACCTTGCAAGGAAGGTCAAAATCCCAGTCAAGAGGTCCAAAAAGGCGCCGATCCCTGAAATAGTCGGTGAAGGTGATCGAGAAGACAATCACAGCAACCAGGGTTCTGCCAAACCCTCTCTTTCTTCTAACGAAGAAGATTATCATTCCGAAGACGAACATGGTGATGACAAATACCAGCTGTTGGAAGAACGCATGAAAGTTATGGAGATACAAAAAATACCTGGTTTAGACTTCAATGATCTTGGGCTAGTCTCAGATATTGTTATCCCTCCAAAATTCAAAGTTCCTGTCTTTGCAAAGTATGATGGAGTCTCTTGCCCAAAACTGCATCAAAGGTCCTATGTGAGGAAGATACTACCTCATACAGCAGATAACAAATTGTGGATTCATTTCTTCCAGGAAAGTCTGTCGGGTACACAACTCGAGTGGTACTACCAACTAGAAAGTGCAAAAGTTCACACCTGGGAAGATCTGGTTGCTGCTTTCTACAAACAGTATCAATACAACGCTGACCTTGCACCAACCCGTACTCAACTATGAGGCATGACTATGGCACCAAAAGAAAGTTTCAAAGGGTATGCACAAAAGTGGAGAGATCTAGCTGGAAGGGTTCAACCACCCTTATCTGATCGCGAGCTGGTCGACATGTTCATGGGCACTTTAACTGGCCCTTTCTACAGTCATTTGCTGGGAAGCTCATCATCAGATTTCACTTACCTGATTTAACTGGAGAGCGTGTCGAAAGCGGTATTCAAAGTGGAAAAATTCAAATAGGCTCCTCCTCTGGTACTACAAAGAGGCCCATCGGTGGGAGAAATGAAGTCAATACAATGCACAGTCAGAAATTTTGCAAAAGTGAGCATCACCAATCTGTAGGGGCTGTTCTGATCTCTGCATCTGCACCTCAAAAAAGATCAGCCGCCGAAGTATACGCGTCGACCAGATGCACCAAGAAGAAATTTCACCAGAATCAATATGCCAATCTCTCAAGCATTGCAACACTTGTTAAAAGCAGATCTAATCACATTGAAAGATCCTCCAAAGAATGTCAACACTTCCTCTCCGAGTTATCGCCCCGATGCCACATGTGCATACCATTCCAACTGTCCAGGACATGACGCAGATCACTGTTGGGCCCTGAAAAATAAAATACAAGACATGATAGATGCTGGGGAAATTGAATTCGATCCTCCAGAGACTCCAAATGTCATCACTGCACCTATGCCAAAGCACGACAAGACCGTTAATGCTATCATAGACACTGTTTACATCTATGATGTGAGAGAATTGTCAACTCCGCTCCTTGAAGTCAAATGAAAGCTTATACAAGCTGGTTTCTTTCTAGGTTGTGACCCTGATTGCTTTTATTATGCACACCTACCCAATGGTTGTGAGAATCTGAAAATAGGAATTCAAAAGTGGATGGATCGCCGTATCATTATGTTTGAAAGGCTCCCTTCTATGGACGATTTATGCGAAGTTTTTTCAAATGGGATGAGAATAGAGGACGTCTCAGTGGTTTTTAACATACCATTGAAAATCCCTACCAAAACTCCTTTCAAAATTTCTGCTGCACCCAAAGTGGCATCTGTAATCATCACCAGCCTGGCTCCATTTCCATAATCCTCAGACAAAGCTGTCCCGTGGAGTTATGACACTAATGTTTATGTCCATGAAGTTAAACAAGACACCTTGACTGAAGAGGCCATGAATTTTACTACTCCAACTGTTGATAATATTGTGGGTACTAGTAAGATTACGAGAAGTGGAAGGATCTTTTCACCTGAAATTTCTCCAAATGTTGCTACTAGTCCAGTCCAAGTACTAGTTCATAATCAAGATATCAATGCTCGAGGCAAGGAGCCACTAGTTGAACCAGTTCGCGTACCGGTGGAAGTCACTGCTGAAGATCCGTCGAGGCAAGAAATTGATGAAATATTGAAAATCATCTGCAAAAGTGATTACAATATTGTTGAACAACAGGGGCACACTGCTTCAAAAATCTCAATGTTGTCTCTGCTAAAGTATTCAGAGGCTCATGCCAAGGCCCTGATGAAGTTCCTGAAAGATGCACATGTACCACAAGAGATTTCAGTCGATCAATTCGAAAATTGTGTTGCCAGTCTAACAGTGAATAACGGTCTCGGTTTCTCTGATGCTGATTTAACCCCTGCTGGGAAAAATCACAATAAAGCCCTGCACATCTCTATTGAATGTAACGGCACTACTCTGTCTCATGTGCTGGTAGACAACGGTTCCTCTTTGAACGTGTTACCAAAAGCAGTACTGGAAAAACTTGACTTCGAAGGAGTTGTGTTACAACCAAGCGATGTTGTGGTAAGAGCCTCTGACGGGTCAACAAGAATAGTGTACGGAAAAGTGAAGCTCCCAATCAGGGTGGGCTCTCAGATCTTTGATTCTACCTTTTACGTAATGGAAATTCACCCAGCATATTCCTGTTTACTAGGACGCCCTTGGATACATGGGGCAAATGCTGTAACTTCTACCCTGCATCAGAAGTTAAAGTATCCGGTAAAAGGTAAGGTCGTCACAGTTTATGGCGAAGAAGAGTATGTGGTTAGCCACCTGAGCAACTCCAAATATGTTGAGATGGATGGAGAATTCATCGAAACTCCCTGCCAATCTTTTGAGGTGGTCCCTCCAGATGTCTCTACTGCCAAACATATTTCTGCTACTCCTGCTACAAAAGTAACTCCAACTATGGCTTCTCTCAAAGATGCCAAAGCTGTGATCGAAGAAGGTGGTTGCACAGTATGGGGACAGCTCCTCGATGTACCTTACAAGTTCGATAAGCTAGGTCTGGGCTATGCTAATGGAACTCAAAAGAATGATCAAAGTCCTCGTTCTGGGGGATTAATGTCACATTTCATCAGCCAAGGAGTGAATGCTATTGAAGACGATGGAGTGATCTTGAACCATATTATTCAGCAATATCTAAATGAAATTCCACCTGTTTCCATGGAAGTTTAGGATACTTTGGGAGAACCAAGCGGCGGGTATGGTTTTCTAGTAAGGTACACTGCACCTCAGAGTTCTTTTATTGCCATTGAAGACATCGTCCCAACTAGATGGGGTGATCAATTTAAAGATTGCAAAAGTTACACAAGTTCCATTACTGAGCAATACCAAAGTCCACCTAGTCCAAAAGAAGTCTGGGATACACTAAGAGAACCCAGTGGTAAGTATGACTTTATGGTGAAGTACTCCGCTCCCCTGAGCTCACAGATCGCTATTGAAGACATCACCCCAACTGGATGGGACAACCATTTTAAAGACAATATGACATTCACAAGCCCTGACGCTCCTGAAGAAGTCTGGGAAACACCAAATAATGAGAATGATTTTCTGATGCAGTACGCTGCTCCCCAGAATGCACAAGTCTCCCTCAAATACATCATTCCAACTGGATGGGACGATCTTATCGGATATCTCTCTCAGCCTACAGAAGTATCTCAGCCTGGGCTCTCATATCCAGCAGAGTATCTTGCTCACCCTGAAGGATCAACAGCTCATTTCACCACCAAAGAAATCAATGCTGTGGAAGATGAAGAAGACAGCTGCAACTGGAGCAGCTGGGTATTCCCTACTCATAACAAAGGATTGAACAACTGGGAAGCCGAAGATGTTATCTCCTTTGATCAGGAGTAAATGCAATTTCCTGTTTTCGTTGTTTATATGTGCAAAGATAAAAATGGTTCCTGTACTATCGAACCATGAACTTAAAAGCCAGGTGCCTTGCTCGAAGCACACTGGTCCTTTTTATAAGGGTTTGTCATACCATGATCATGTTCATTCAATAAAATCATGGGACGTTTGCATATTTAAAATTTTGTGATCCTTTTTCTTTATTTACTTTATTCATTTTCAAATAGCTATGTGTTCTTACACACACCCACATAATAAATGCATATTCACATTCACTCTGGATCCTGTTGATAACGATTCTGCTATTGCCAGTCATGACTTTGAAAATCCGATCTACCAAACTGAGGACGAAAGTGAGGAAGATTGTGAAGTACCAAGGGAACTTGCAAGGCTATTAGAACAAGAGGAAAAGACTATACAGCCGCATGAAGAACCAATTGAGGTTATCGACTTGGGCAGTGACGATGAAAAGAAAGAAGTCAAGATAGGGGCTGATCTAGAAGACAATGTCAAGCAAAGACTGATTCAAATGTTACAAGACTACCTTGAGATATTCGCTTGGTCCTATGAAGATATGCCTGGCCTTGACACGGATATTGTGGTTCATCGCCTGCCAATCAAAGAAGGTAGCACTCCAGTTAAGCAGAAGCTGCGAAGAAGTAGGCCCGATATGTCCAAGAAGATCAAAGACGAGGTTGAAAAGAAATTCAATGTTGGCTTTCTGAAAGTTGTGAGTTATCCTCCATGGATAGCTAACATCGAGCCTGTGCCTAAAAAAGACGGGAAAGTCAGAATGTGTGTAGACTACAGAGATTTGAATCGGGCAAGCCCCAAAGATGATTTCCCTTTACCTCACATCGATGTACTGGTTGACAATACTGCACAATGCAAGGTATTCTCCTTTATGGATGGATTCTCAGGGTACAATCAAATCAAAATGGCGCCCGAAGACATGGAAAAAACAACCTTCACAACACCTTGGGGAACCTTTTGTTACAAAGTAATGCCCTTTGGTTTAAAGAACGCAGGAGCAACATATCAGCGCGCACTGGTAGCTCTGTTCCATGATATGATTCATCAGGAAATAGAGGTTTATGTCGATGATATGATTGCAAAGTCCAACACCGAAGAAGAACATCTGGGTCATCTGCACAAGCTGTTTGACAGAGTCAAGAAATACAGGTTGCGACTGAATCCGAACAAGTGCACCTTTGGAGTAAGATCCGGTAAACTCTTAGGTTTCATTGTCAGTAGCAAGGGTATTGAAGTTGATCCTGCCAAGGTCAAAGCCATTCAAGAAATGCCGATACCCCGTACCGAGAAACAAGTCAGAGGATTCTTGGGACGTCTGAACTACATAGCCAGATTTATTGCCCATATGACTACTACTTGTGTGCCAATCTTTAAACTGTTGAAGAAAGATCAAGTGGAAAAATGGAACGACAAATGCCAGTTAGCCTTTGATAAGATCAAAGAATATCTTCAAAAACCACCAATCTTGTTACCTCCAATGGAAGGAAGACCTCTGATAATGTATCTAACAGTGTTAGAAGATTCAATGGGGTGTGTACTGGGGCAACATGACGAGTCTGGCCGAAAGGAGCATGCAATCTACTATCTTAGCAAAAAGTTTACCGATTGTGAAACAAGATACTCACTGCTCGAGAAAACTTGCTGTGTCTTAGCATGGGCGGCTCGCCGACTAAGGCAGTATATGCTAAACCATACCACTTTCTTGATCTCCAAAATGGATCCTATCAAGTATGTGTTCGAAAAACCTGCTCTCTCTGGAAGAATAGAAAGATGGCAAATGATCTTAACAGAGTATGACATCCAGTATACTTCACAAAAAGCAATCAAAGGAAGTGTGTTAGCTGATCATCTGGCTCATCAAGTAGTGGATGATTATCAAGCGTTGAATTTTGACTTCCCAGATGAAGACATTATGCTAGTTACTGACTACGAACAACCAGGACCGGAGGAAGGACCTGAGCCAAGATCCCGATGGACTATGGTTCTTGATCGAGCTTCTAATGCACTTGGCAATGGCATCGGAGCTGTGATCATTTCTCCTACAGGAGGACATACACCATTCACTGCCAGATTATGCTTCAACTGCACTAACAATATAGCCGAGTATGAAGCATGTATTATGGGTCTCAAAGCTGCAATTGATCTAAGAATCAAGTTCCTGAAGGTCTACGGAGACTCGGCGCTTGTAATTTATCAAGTCAAAGAGGAATGGGACACGAAGCACCCGAATCTAATTCCATACAAAGAATATGTACTGAGTTTGATTCCTTATTTTGAAGAAATCACTTTTGAACATATCCCGCGCGAAGAAAATCAATTGGCTAATGCCTTAGCTACCATGTCATCCATGTTCAAAGTCAGGTGGGACAATGAGGCGCCAATGATCACCATTTAGAGACAGGATGAACCAGCCTATTGCAATGAGATTGATACCGAAGGAATGGAAGAAAAACCATGGTTCTATGAAGTAAAAAGATATCTCGAAGTCCAAGAATACCCTGAAGGGGCATCCATTAACGATAGAAAGTTTCTAAGAAGATTTGCTGCCAAACTCTTTCTAAGTAATGGAATCCTGTACAAACGCAACCATGACTCGACTTTGCTTCGTTGTGTGAACAAGACGGAAGCAGAACAGATTATGGAAGATATACACGATGGTGCCTTTGGTACTCATTCAAGTGGACATACAATGGCTAAAAAGATCTTAAGAGCAGGTTATTACTGGTCTACCATGGAGACAGACTGCCATCGTCACTCCAGAACCTGTCACAAATGCCAGATATATGCCGACAAAGTACATGTACCTCCAGTCCCGTTAAACGTCCTGATGGCTCCTTGGCCTTTTGCAATGTGGGGTATTGATATGATTGGAGAAATCAAGCCTACTGCCTCCAACGGACATCGCTTTATCCCACAAAGTGGGTAGAAGCAGCCTCGTTTGCTTCAGTTACCAAGAATGTTGTGGCCCGATTTATCAAGCACAATCTCATTTGTCGGTATGGCATCCCTGAAAGGATCATCACAGACAATGGCAAAAATTTAAACAACAGAATGATTACTGAACTCTGCACACAATTCCAGATCAAACAGCATAATTCATCCCCATATCGACGAAAGATGAATGGCGCCGTGGAAGCTGCCAACAAGAACATTAAGAAGATCATCCAGAAAATGACAGTAACCTACAAAGACTGGCATGAGATGTTACCTTTTGCTCTTCATGGTTATCGCACATCAGCGCGTACTTCAACAGGGGCAACTCCATTTTCCTTAGTCTATGGTATGGAGGCAGTTCTTCCAATTGAAATTCAGATTCCTTCCCTAAGGATTATGAAAGAAGCTGATCTAGATGAAGACGATTGGATTCAGACTCGGTTGGACCAGATAAACTTGATTGATGAGAAGAGGCTCGCAGCTATTTGTTATGGTCAGTTGTACCAGAAGCGTATGATCAAAGCCTTCAACAAGAAAGTCAAAAGTCAGGCATACCAAACCGGTGACTTGGTTGTCAAACGTATCATCCTACCACAAGGTGACCCCAGGGGCAAGTGGACTCCCACTTATGAGGGACCGTTTGTAATCAAGAAAGTATTCTCCGGCGGAGCCATGTTGCTTACCACTAGGGATGGCGAGGATTTCCCACACCCTGTAAATGCGGACATAGTCAAAAAGTATTTCGCTTAAAGAAAAGCTCGCTAAGTTGAAAACCTGAAAGGGCAACTTAGGCAAAAATGAGCGTCTCGGTGGATTGAAAACCTGAAAGGGAGATTCAGGCAAAAGTTAGAGACTAAAAAATAAATAATTATCCCGGTAGGCTGAAAACCTAAAAAAGCAGCCTAGGCAAAAGTTAGGGAATAAAGCGTACGACTATGTCCCGTTTGGCTACCTGCTCACCTTCAAGGTTCAGCACATCAAAGGCACCAATCAGTCCAATCACTTTCTTCCAACAAGTGAGGGATGAGATGCTCGAAGACAGATTGGCAATAGCAGAATTGAAACTTGACTGGATTATTTTCACATAGCTATTCCCCTTTATAAGTACTTTTCAAAGTTTTATGACAATTTCCTACTACTGGATTTTTTGTCTCCTTGTACTAATCCGCCTATTATGGCTCTCTTTCAAAATCAATACAGCTCATGCTCAAAATCAGTGTTTCCACTTTTTCTGTTTTGAATACATAAACGTCCCAATGATAATTTTGAATGAACATATGCATATGACTGATGTTTATAAGAAAAACAGGAATAGCATTCAGGTAATGTCCCAATCATCTGGACATCGTCCCGAAACCAGCTTCAGAAGAAAATTCCCCAACAGAGACGTATTTCTCGGCAAATTCCTCAATGATATTTTTCTCTCCAACAAAGCGATTCAAGAAACTTTATTCCCCAGCAAGGCTTTTCAAGAGCACTATCCCCAGAAGGTGTGGTCCCCACATCGAGGCTTGGTCAAATAGTGCATCGGAGGATTACATATCTTTATTTAAGGTGCATCAAAATCAGAATGTTCAAACTACCCTTCATCCCCAAGCAGTAGTAAAAGATCCCTCAACAGAGTACTCTAGTCCGTGAGGAATTTCCCCAGCTGAGTATACTCGAACAAGATAGCCAATATCATCAACAATCATCAATGCCTTTGTTTCCAAAATAGCAAGAATGGATTTATTTTCCCAACCAGAAGTTTGATACGCTCTAAATTGCATAAGTCATACATCATACGCATATTCATACATAGCATATAATGTTTCATGACAAACGCATACATAACATGCACGTTTCTCATTTAGTTTGAGAATCTCAACATATACATTACATGCATCATAACATTGCATGTCACTAACTTGATTTTTTTCAGGTGGACGAATATCCTCAGAAAAGTTGTTCTCAGTCACATGCAGTGTTCCCCTGAATTCTATTCAGACAAACATTCCTCTCAGATATAATCAAGCCAAAGATTCATTCTGAAGAGATCTCTCTTTCCAAATCACCTATCAACTCAAAACAAGCAACACAGATCTAAGTCGATACCTCAGACGGTTCCTTAATGATCTACCTTCAGATCTAAGTCGATACCTTGGACGGTTCCTTCATGATCTACCTTCAAAGATCTAAAGCGGATACCTCAGACGGTTCCACAACGATCAATCGTCAAGATCCAAAGCGGATACCTCAGACGGTTCCACAACGATCAATCTTCAAGATCCAAAGCGGATACCTCAGACGGTTCCACAACGATCAACCTTTAAAGATCCGAAGCGGATACCTCAGACGGTTCCACAACGATCAATCTTCAAGATCCAAAGCGGATACCTCAGACGGTTCCACAACGATCAACCTTTAAAGATCCGAAGCGGATACCTCGGACGGTTCCTCATAGATCAACTTTCAAAATCTAAAGCGGAAAAACTTTGGACAGTTCCGCAATGATCAGCCTCCAAGATTTAAAGCGGTAACCTCGGACGGTTCCGTAACGGTCAACAAAGAGGTTTTCAAATCCTTCATCAAGATATAATCAATGGATTCATTCTGATGAACAAACCATCAACACATTCGCTAGATGGCATCTGAAAGCCCATCTCAGGTAATGTTTTGATCTGCCAACGACATTTCTCAGACAACATTCAAATGCAATTTCCAACACCACTTCCGGTGGAGGTAAGTGCAAATTTTCAGGGCATCTAAATATTCAATCATCTTCTACCTTCAGATTCCAATCAGACTTTTCAGGTTTTAGAAGATTGAATAGGGGAAACTGTTATACCCCAAAATTTGCCCGCATCTTTTTTAGAAAGAAGGCAACAGACTTCTGTCTAAAAATTGGGAGTTTCATATAATCTTGGATTTTATTCCATAAATATCCTGATTTTATGAATGCTCGGTTTTTAGAATTTTTCTTATACGGTATTTTGGTTTGCTGTTGAATTTATTCTTACACAAACGCCAATTACTGTTTATCACTTCACACACGCTGTTTATTTGAGATTTATTTACAGATAAATAGTACTGACGCAATTGGTACAGAGTTAAATTTTGCAGGCGCAAAGTCCGGGGATTCAGACTGTACTGGTAACGAGTAAATAATTATTAGTTTTTGTTTCCCACTAATTTTTGTACTATATTCTATTATTTTCAAAATCTTTTATTCTGCTAGGTAAATATTTATTCTTCTGTGCATTAAATATTTTTCAAGGTTATTATCGGTAATTTCGTCCGCGTACAGTATTTTTTGTTTATTTATTATGTTTGTGTTTTTCTAACAACTCATGTAAATAAATTTTCACCATTAACACAACAAAAAACAAAAAAGAAAAAAATTAACTTTAACTGTTGAATTTTCACTTTAACTATTACGTTAATGCCTGAACAGCCAGTTGACAGTCAAACCTGCTGACAACACGATTCTCCGTGTTTTGTACCATCAATGAAATCAATCTTTTGCATTTCAAAATTCCAAGATTTTTGTTCTACAAGTCTTCTGATAATCACATGATCAGCAGAGATTCAGCACTGTACAAAAATCAGGTACGCTTAACTGTCTCCTACACAAACAGTCCTTAACTAGGGTTTTTGTTTTTTTTCAGGAGAACAAGTTTTTGAGACCTCAAATGGATTTCATGGGCCTCCATATGTCTCAAAGTACCACCATACAAATTTTCAAACTTCAACTCACTCAGACGCACAGTCAGCAACTCAAACAGTCAACAGACGACCAGTTTGACCGAAAAGTCAACAGACAGTCAAAAATGAAATTTTTTGTCAACATCCATATTTTGTCAAAAGATTCATCATTTGATCATTGGTTGATCATAATTCATCAAGGAAAGATCAAAAATCAACAAAACCCTAAGTTTCAAAATTAGGGTTTTCTCCTAAAAAGTCAACTAAACTTTGACCGGCCATAACTCTCTCCTCGTTCATTCAAAAAATTCCAACCAAAGCTTGTTTTGAAGTAAATTCAATTATCTTTCAAATGCAATTGATCCCATGGTCATTGGATTCACCATTTGAAAAATATGAGCTCAGACATTACAGGTCATTTTCAAAGTCAACAAAAAGTGGTTTTTTGTCAAAGGCCTTAACATCAAGATAACTTCTCCAAATGAAAAAAAGTTTCTAAAGTGGCTTGTAGAGGACATCTTGAGGTTTCTAAAAAGTACCAGAACTCCTTCATATGATCAAAATTGAGGGATTTATGCCTTGATGAAGTTGGCTAATTTTTGGGAAAATGCATAAAACCAACATTGATCAAAAATGTTTTTTTCCAAAAGGGGCCAAGTTTACATGATCCAAACATGATTCTAACAATGTTAAGGGCCTCCCACGACCAACCTAAGGCCCATAACATTTTTATTTCTTTTTTGGTTTAATTTTATTACATTTAAAATTAAATTAAAAAGAAATGATGCAAGATCATTATCCAAAGCTTTGTCTCTTGTTTGAGTCATCAAGATAGCTTATTTTCTGCAACAAAGAGAAGTACATAGCAGGCCTAGAGCAAGAGGGTGAAGAAAATTCAAAGCCATGGCCAAAGAATTCAAACTTTTTAATATTAAAGAATTCAAAGATTCAAAGATCATCAATGCTTCTTAGCTTAAGTTTGAAGCTCATTCATTGCTTATAAATGAAGTAGCGTGCTTCAGCAACAAAGGAGACACGAATTGATAGCCATTCCTATGCTTGTACCATGCTTGTAACAACTTGAAAATTTCAAAGAAATTCAAATTTCGAATTCTGAGTTTAAGCCATTTTCAATACAAAATAAACACTCAAACATGATCATTACACTTCACTGAACCTATCCAGATCAATTGCAAGTCTTGAAACCTCAAGAACACGCCACTATAGCTCACGGTTTGTTCAAACATAAATCTACCAAAATATAATTATACATGCATATTTAGCAAGATGTAATCGCATATTTATGTTTGGTTTGAAGCTCTGGTAGTTTCTGGAGCTTTAATTGAGTTTTAATGGACGTTTGAAGCGTATGCCATTTTAGGGTTTAATGAGCTTGAAATGGGATTTTTCGCTAGAGGCAAAATTAGACAAAACTAATGGCATATTTGAACTCAGTGGATCAAGGCTAGTTGATTTCATAGGTCGCGAAATTTTTTTGCATGAGTTTACCCCTATTCGCTATTTTGTAGGTTTGAGACTCACTTATTACAGCGTTGTTTTTACAAAAGCGCTGTTAAAAGTGGTGGCGAGAGGTTGAAGATGATGAGGTGTCCTCACCTGAGTGGCCAGGGCGCGCGCGCGTTTTAATTTAAATTTTCTCTGATTCAGTGCTTTGCAGGTGATACACGTGCCATGCTCCTTCGCTTCAGTGCCCATCAGATCATGCCAGTCCCTCAATCCAATGCCCCAGACACGCTAGTCCATGATATGGACTTACCAACTAGCCACACATGATCCAGATTTAATATATTTTTTACATTTTTCTATTTTATTTATTTTTCTTTGCAAAATTAATTTAAAATAGTTTTAAAAAATCAGAAAAATATACAAAAAATATTTTTAAGTTGATAAAATATTGTTTTAATTTTTGACACAAAAATATTTTATTTTTCTTAATAATAAAAATATTTTGTTTAATTAATCAATATATATTCAAATATTTCATTTTAAATATTTCTAAACCATCAAAAAATCAGAAAAAAATATTTTCTTTTTATTAAATTAAGTTTATATATTATAAGCTAATTTTGTACATATTTATAATATTTTTCTCTTTAAGTTTAATGTATGTGTATAATTATTTGCATAATTATATGTTAATTAACTTAATAATTTCAAAAACAATTTCAAAAATCCCAAAAAAATTAGTTTTGTTTTAAAATTAATTAACAAACATTTTGAACATATTTTAGACTTAATTTTTAGGTTTAAATTTTATTTCTCATTTTTCTCATTTAATTAAATTAATCATGCATTAATTCTAATTAAAATCAACCATACAAAAAATCAAAAATATTCTCCCTTTCTCTTATTGCAATTTAAATTCATAGATAAGTGTATAGGTTGTCAAATTCATGTAAATAGCGTAGTTTACATTTCCCGCACAATCGATGTAATAGCGTAGATTTACTTTCCGCATTTTACATTCCCGCACTTTAAATTCTGTACATATAAAACTGCGTGTATGTCAAAGATAAAAACTGAAGCGTTAGATCACTAAATTCAAAAGATAAAAATATCTAAACCAGAACACGATCACACTTGCACCTCTTAGGGTAATCCCTCTGTTACTCGTTTCAAAAATCAATTCTACTATTTCAAATGCAAATCTAAACTTTTGTTTACATCCGGTCAAAGGAGAATTTTCTAAAAGAAATAGGAAAGGACCTTATAAACTTAGGGTAGATCTCCTAATTGCTTGCTCAAATCAAATCAAAACAACAAATGTCTCATATATCATTGTTTTTTTCAAAACAAAACTTTCAAAAAAAGACAACATTTTGTATATATCCAAACAAGGATCATTACGAAATTAAAGATCTTTTTTTCAAAACATCTTTTCGAAAGATAAAACACTTTGTATACATCCGCACAAGGATCATTACAAAGTTAATTTACAAAGGTATTTTAAAACCACATACAAGCATTTCAAGGCAAGACAAATGATTCAAACAAGTGAGCTAAGCAATTAAGAGCCCATGGATATCCATGGATACAAAGGGGTGCTAATACCTTCCCTTTGTATAACCTACCCCCGAACCCAAAATCTCTTAAAGGTCTTTTTCTGTTTCTTTTATAAACCTTTCCTTAATTGGATAAAATAAAAGTCGGTGGCGACTCTCTGATTTTCAAAACTCAAAAACAAAAGAAGAGTCAGTTCGTATCTCACGCGAGATATAAAAAACCGAGGGCGACATTAGTGTTTTAGCATAAAAGTAAAGTATGGTCCAAGTGGACAAAAAGAAAATAGCGGAAACATAAACATAGTGTCCAAATGGACAAAGAGAAAATAGCGGAAACATAAACATAGTGTCCAAATGGACAAAGAGAAAATAGCGGAATGTAAATATGATGAAATGATAAAGCATAAAACGAAATATAAAGAGCAATATAATAAATTGCGGAAATTAAAGTCAATTGTTAGATGTTAAAGATAACCATCTTGAAACTTGTCAAGTATGTTATCAAAGTTAGTAAGGAAGATCGGTGGTGAGTGAAGGATATTCTCGGATTTAAATTCAATGGACATTTATCAGAAGCTTGATAAAATCATAGCGACTACACGATAAACCTCCATAAGTCTTAAATCAACCGCATACAATTCTCTTCCATATTTGATCTTTTTATTCGGGACACGAAATATTGCGTTATGTTAAGCAGATCGCCAAGTGATTTATATAGAAATCACCCTACAACGAGGCCGGTCAAAACTTTATGTGCTAATGCATGCGAGAGAAATGATATGTAGATCATTCTCCGAAAGCAATACCACACGAAATGAAAATAAGGAGTGATCTAGTCTTTACCAAGAATCCATAAGAATTCTCAAGGTATCAAAGACTTTCATTGATCAAAAGAAAAAGAAATAAAAGATGGAACCATATTCAAAAGCTCCTTTTCATCCATAATTTCAATCACTTAATATTACGGATTCGGATTCTCATCCTATCGACGCCCTAAGTCCATTGAAATTAGAGAGAAAATTAGGCCTCTAACTTGTGATTCAAAGAAAATATCAAAAGAAAGGAGTAGAAGATGAGTTAGAACCAAAAACAAATCAAAAAAGGCAAAAAAACACATTCTGCTCAGATGTAAATCGATTTGCACAGAGTATAAATCGATTTGCATAACTCTGTTTTCAAATCTGCGCAGTTTTCCAGTTATGTAAATCGATTTGCACCAGATGTAAATCAATTTGCACAACACAGTTTTAAAAAAAACAGCAAATAAAGAGAAGAAAACTTATTTAAACATAAAACCAAACACCTTGTGATCTTGGATCAATTTGTGCACGAAAATGTATCAAGTAAGCAAGCAAAACTCATTAATGTAGCACTAAAGGTGCATCAAACATAAACAACAATGGATCACATCTTGAATTATGGAAAGGATCTAGAATTTTACCAAATCTTCCACAAACTTTGAATCTTCTTCAAGAACACACAACCACAAGACTTGATCTCTCACAATTGATGAAGAAAGTAGTGTTTAGGTTGAGGTTTAGCTCTAAATTAGTGAGGTTCAAGATGTGACTCACTAATTTTTGTGGAAGAAACAAGAGCTTTGAGTGAGGGGTTTGGAAGAGGTGAGGAGAGAAAGAGCAAGAGTTTTCTTGGCTATCAAAGCTTAAAAAATGATGAGGGGAATGCCTCAATTTATAGCACTTAGGCTTGGGAAATTTTGTGGTTTGGAGTTAGGATTGGAAAATAGAATTAGGCTTGGGAAAAGGATTTGGAGCCAAAAATGAGATCCAATGGTCTTGATGCAATCACATGAGGGTTTAAGATCAAATGATGTAGGTAATCAAATACAAGAGCTAAGTCATGCTTCCCATGCTTGCAAATGATGTCAACACTTTCAAAAGCTGAAATTTGCCTTCATTTTTCCAAATTTGCACCGGTGCAATCGATTTAAACTTTATGCAAATCTATTTACATTGCTGAAAAAGGCAAAATCTGGGGCAAAAACAGTTATGTAAATCGATTTGCACTGATGGCAGAAGCAAAATCTGGTGCAGAATCAGTTGTGTAAATCGATTTCCAACTTATGCAAATCGATTTGCACAGTGAAATTGTTGAAAAATGCTCCTTTTGATGGGTATTTTGACTTGGTACCTACAAAACACAAACATACAAAAGCACAAGGCAATATTTTTGGTATTTTGGTTAGTAAAACAATATATACAAGACTAAAACATGGGTGCTCGATGATTCCCTTGCAGATGAATTAAGCACAACATCACAAGTAGAGCTCTAAGTTAAAACTTCTTGATTGAAGATTGGTATGCAAATGATGTGTGATCTTAGGGTCAAATATTGGGTATGACACCCGGTACATAGTGCATGAAGACACACATCTGATGAGTAATGGGATTCTCTCGGGTAAGCTTTTCATCTCACCATAAATCTTCTCCTGTTGGTCATAAATATTTACCAGTTGGAGTGAACAAACTTTATATGAAGGGCACGTCCATCTCTAATATAAAATTCATTATTGATATTAAAGGATAAGCATTTGAGGGAAGAACCATAATATTTATAGCTTCAGATAAAAGCTAAATGTTTGGATTATTTCTATTGTAAACCCTTAGTGTCTTCATCTCCTTTTCAGTAGGAACTTCTGAACATCTAGGAGTTGTGTATAAATGTTGCAGGAGTAAGCACTTGACTTTTATTTTCTCATTTTCTTACCATATCTTAAAGGATAATCAGTAGCCAATTTCATACATATCATTAGTTCCTAAATAGTCATAAACGAAAAAAAAAGATATTCATAGAAACTCTTTAGACACATTTAATATAAACAAAATGTAAGAAAATTAGATGAAAAAGCACTAAGAAGTTGAGTCTCTTCCGAGATTGTTAAGGTTTTCCTCTCTGACAATTTTATATCCTCCAACATACAATATAAGGTGCGAGAATCAACACTATCAATATCGTCTTTATGAAGATCATATTGAATCTGCACATGTATATAAAGTAAAAGTAAACTTAAAGAGTAATAGGTTGAATACTAGTAAAAGTTTTCTAATAATACCTTAACCCATGTCTTAATAATATGTGTGTGAATTGATAGATTCATTTCCTTGTCTTTAATAAACAATAAGCTTGCTAAAAGAAATTTAATTGTTCTTTCTGAATCAACACTATCTTAAAGTAGTTGACCACTTCTTATACAAGCTTGGGATAAAAGATCTTCTAAATCTGTCTGTGACAAAATTTCTCCATTCGGAATAATATATTTCAGTAATCTATCACACACAAAAAATGTAGAGGTTACCAAGCCTGCACATAAGTAGAAATGCATCATTTCATTAATATAAAAATTAACAAAGTAAATAAAAAGTAAATTAACAAAAGCAAATAAAAGACAAATTAAAATTAAAAATTAACAAAAACAATTAAAAGTAATTATAAACTACAAAATTAATGAAACTATGCAGTTGCAGACTTTTATATTCAGCGGTTAATACATGGATTTTTGCAGTGTGATTCTACATCTAATGTTTAGCAGAACTATCAATTGAGTTGACTAAACCAAACAACATAATGCTCCTTACATTGAAATAAATAATTTATGATATTTGTTTTAAAACATTAATATGATATATTGTCTCACAAGAAACTTACCATTAAAATTCGTTCATTTGCAGCATTACGAGTTTCACAAACTGTAATTTCTCTTGGAACGGATTTTTCATGGCCTTCAAAATTATTACAAAAATTTGGACAAAAAAAAGGATAACCTATGTTGAAACCTTATTGAAGCTGAATTATTTTCTCTAAAATAATGTATCCATTATTCAGTATTTGGAACTTGACTAGAGTCATCTGATAAATTCTTAACGGAGTCTTTATCCACATGCAATAGACATAGAGGATCGTTAACCTTCTGCTTTCCCACAGTAGGGTTAATTGTTTCCCAATTGAGTAATTCTTTAAATTTTACATTTTATTCAGCAGAAGATATACATCTTTGACGTTGAAACCCTTTAAAAATAAATGCAAAAGAGTATCCTTTCATTAAAAATATTATGCAAAAACAATAAAAAACAAATTGCTCAAGAAGAAAAACAGACATTCGATTGTAAAAAATGAATTAGACTGTGAAGTAGATACATTATACTTTTATCCAATAGAGAAATCGTCATGAAGTCACTGCAATCTGTATGGTTAATGTATAAACATAAATAAGTTGGTATTGAAATAGAGAAGCATATTGAGATCAAATGAATAAACGATAAAACATTACGGTAAATAAAAGAAACTAGAGAAAAAAAAATGACACACAATGAAGTAAAGTTGTTTAATCTATCATAATATAAATAATAAAGCAAATAATTCACAATGAAGCAAAATTATTATTGACAAATCTCATCCCTTGCACTATCTTGATATTTTTTATACCTATAGAAAAGAGTCACATTCCCCGGTACATAGTGCATGAATACATTATGCAAGACACAGCTGATGAGTACTGGGATTCTCTCGGGTAAGCTTTTTCATCTCACCATAAATCTTCTCCTCTTAGTCATAAATATTTACCAGTTGGAGTGAACAAACTTTATATGAAGGGCATGTCCATCTCTAATATAAAATTCATTGTTGATATTAAAGGATAGGTATTTGAGGGAAGAACCATAATATTTATAGCTTGAGAAAAAAGCTAAATGTTTGGATTATTTCTGTTGTAAACCCTTAGTGTCTTCATCTCCTTTTCAGTAGGAACTTCTGAACATCTAGGAGTTGTGTATAAATGTTGCAGGAGTAAGCACTTTACTTTTATTTTCTCATTTTCTTACCATATCTTAAAGGATAATCAGTAGCCAATTTCATACATATCATTAGTTCCTAAATAGTCATAACCGGAAAGAAAAAAAAGATATTCATTGAAACACTTTAGACGCATTTAATGTAAACAAAATGTAAGAAAATTAGATGAAAAAGCACTAAGAAGTTGAGTCTCTTCCGAGATTGTTAAGGTTTTCCTCTCTGATAATTTTATATCCTCCAACATACAATATAAGGTGCGAGAATCAACATTATCAATATCGTCTTTATGAAGATCACATTGAATCTGCACATGTATATAAATTAAAAGTAAACTTAAATTGTAATAGGTTGAATACTAGTAAAAGTTTTCTAATAATACCTTAACCCATGTCTTAATAATATGTGTGCAAATTGATAGATTCTTTGACTTGTCTTTAATGAACAATAAGCTTGCATAAAGAAATTTAATTGTTCTTTCTCAATCAACACTATCTTGAAGTAGTTGACCACTTCTTATACAAGCTTGGGATAAAAGATCTTCTAAATCTATCTGTGAAAAAATTTCTCCATTCGGAATAATATATTTCAGTAATCCATCACAAAAAAAATGTAGAGGTTACCAAGCCTACACATAAATAGAAATGCATCATTTCATTAATATAAAAATTAATCAAGTAAATAAAAAGTAAATTAACAAAAGCAATTAAAAGACAAATTAAAATTAAAAATTAACAAAAACAAATAAAAGTATATTATAAACTTCAAAATTAATTAAGTTATGCAGTTGCAGACTTTTATATTCAGCGTTGAATACATGGAATGTCGCAGTGTGATTCTACATCTAATGTTCAGCACAACTATCAATTGAGTTGACTTAACCAAACCACATAATGCTACTTACATTGAAATAAATGATTTATGATATTTGTTTTATAATATTAATATGATATATTGTCTCACAAGAAACTTACCATTAAAATCCATTCATTTGCAGCATTGCGAGTGTTGGAGCGGTAAAGCGGCAAGCAACAAAACTTTTGGAAGTATTTATCCGGGAATTTATCGTGTCAACAGAGATTAGTGCTATTGAACTGCCGTTCGACGGATTCTTAGTTCTTTAGTTTGGGTTTAATGGGTTTTAAGTAAAAACAGAAAATATAACATATGAACATAAAAAGAATACATTCTTGATAGAGAATAACTTATCTGGTTCGAATCTAAACTACCCCTCACAAACTTAGATTTATCACTCCGTCGTACTTAATCTACAATACTCATCAGAATCACCACATATCCCTCACATCAATGTCCATTTTTGCAACATCGACGAGAGTTCAACTATATTGCTCTTTCGACGATGTCTCAACCGATCGAACAACACAGAGACATTAAACTCAGATATTATGTGGATGTTAACCCCAATCATATGTCTAGAATCAAAAGCTAACAGATATCCCCCTAATCAAGATTTGTGATGTCTATTTCTACAACAACACAAATCCAAAGCATTTAAGCAAAAAGATCAAAAAAACACCGATTAAGATTTGTAAAACTTTATACAAATAGTAGAAAAAGCAACAAACATCCATGGGTTTAGAGTAATTTACATACAAACTCACCAAAAGAGAAATACAAAGAGAAGAGAAGAAGAGGAACCAAACATTTCTTGGTTTGTCAACACCAATCGATGAGAAATTCGACCTCCGATCATCCGATTACAAGCTCCAATGGTGTTTCCAAGCTAAATCTACTCAAAAATGACCTAGGATGAGTTGGGGTTCAAAAATACCCAAAACATAACCTAAAAAATCTGATTTTCGCCTATTTATGCAATTTTGAGTTCTGTCCAGCGCGCGTCGCGGGCAGGAGCGCGCATCGCGCCCAACTCGCTGACTTGAAAAAACAACTTTTAGTAAAAATGGCGTAAGTTGAGAACCGTAACTCCCATTTGCGCCCGGTTTGAAGCATTGGAAAGCTTATTCAATTTCCTATCTAACAATGAATAAATTGCAGTCAAATTGATGATTTTTATCATCCTCATTTTGAGCCTTAACCACCGAATGAATTGATTTCGTCGCTCAAAATCGCGCGTTTGAAGCCGTGTCTTCGACACTTTATTGCTCATGCTCCAAATACGCAAGAATACCTACAAAAAGAGTAGAAAAATATCAAAAAGTATAAAAGTGTATGAAAATACAACAATTCACAAAGTATACGTATTTATACACAAAACGGGGAATTATTCAACAAATATCAACAAAAGTCTCGATAAGTGCCACAAAACATATATATAAAATAACTACATTTTGGCACTTAACAACGAGTTTCACAAACTGTAATTTCTATTGGACAGGATTTTTCATGACCTTCAAAATTATTACAAAAATTTGGACAAAAAAAGGAGAAGTTCTGTTGAAACCTTATTGAAGCTGAATTATTTTCTCTAAAATAATGTATCCATTATTCAGTATTTGGAACTTGACTAGAGTCATCTGATAAATTCTTGACGGAGTCTTTATCCACATGCAATAGATAAAGGGGGATCATTAAGCCTTCTGCTTTCCCACAGTAGGGTTAATTGTTTCCCAATCGAGTAATTCTTTAAATTATACATTTTATTCAACAGAAGATATACATCTTTGGCGTTGAAACCCTTTAAAAATAAATGCAAAAGAGTATCCTTTTATTAAAAATATTAAGCAAAAACAATAAAAAACAAATTGCTCAAGAAGAAAAACAGACATTCGATTGTAAAAAATGAATTAGACTGTGAAGTAGATACATTATACTTTTATCCAATAGAGAAATCGTCATGAAGCCACTGCAATCTGTATGGTTAATGTATAAACATAAATAAGTTGGTATTGAAATATAGAAGAATATTGAGACCAAATGAATAAACGATAAAACATTGCGTAAATAAAAGAAACTAGAGAAAAAAAATGACACACAATGAAGTAAAGTTGTTTAATCCATCATAATATAAATAATAAAGAAAATAGTTCACAATGAAGCAAAATTATTATTGACAAATCTCATCCCTTGCACTATCTTGATATGTTTTAATACCTTTAGAAAAGAGTCACATTCCCCGATACATAGTGCATGAAGACATTATGCAAGACACAGCTGATGAGTAATGGGATTCTCTCGGGTCAACATAAATCTTCTCCTGTTGGTCATAAATATTTACCAGTTGGAGTGAACAAACTTTATATGAAGGGCATGTCCATCTTTAATATAAAATTCATTATTGATATTAAAGGATAGGTATTTGAGGGAAGAACCATAATATTTAAAGCTTCAGACAAAAGCTAAATGTTTGGATTATTTCTATTGTAAACCCTTAGTGTCTTCATCTCCTTTTCAGTAGGAACTTCTGAATATCTAGGAGTTGTGTATAAATGTTGTAGGAGTAAGCACTTGACTTTTATTTTCTTATTTTTCTTACCATATCTTAAAGGATAATTAGTAGCCAATTTCATACATATCATTGGTTCCTAAATAGTCATAAAGAAAAAAAAAAGATATTCATTGAAACACTTTAGACACATTTAATATAAACAAAATGTAAGAAAATTAGATGAAAAAACACTAAGAAGTTGAGTCTCTTCCGAGATTGTTAAGGTTTTCCTCTCTGACAATTTTATATCCTCCGACATACAATATAAGGTGCGAGAATCAACATTATCAATATCGTCTTTATGAAGATCACATAAAATATGCACATGTATATAAATTAAAAGTAAACTTAAATGGTAATAGGTTGAATACTAGTAAAAGTTTTCTAATAATACCTTAACCCATGTCTTAATAATATGTGTGCGAATTGATAGATTCATTGACTTGTCTTTAATGAACAATAAGCTTGCTAAAAGAAACTTAGTTGTTCTTTTTGAATCAACACTATCTTGAAGTAGTTGACCACTTCTTATACAAGCTTGGGATAAAAGATATTCTAAATCTGTCTGTGACAAAATTTCTCCATTCGGAATAATATATTTCGGTAATCCATCACAAAAAAAAATGTAGAGGTTACCAAGCCTGCACATAAATAGAAATGCATCATTTCTTTAATATAATAATTAACAAAGTAAATAACAAAGTAAATAAAAAGTAAATTAACAAAAGCAAAAAAAAGACAAATTAAAATTAAAAATTAACAAAAACAATTAAAAGTAAATTATAAACTACAAAATTAATGAAACTATGCAGTTGCAGACTTTTATATTCAGCGGTTAATACATGGATTTTTGCAGTGTGATTCTACATCTAATTTCAGCAGAACTATCAATTGAGTTGACTAAACCAAACAACATAATGCTCCTTACGTTGAAATAAATAATTTATGATATTTGTTTTAAAACATTAATATGATATATTGTCTCACAAGAAACTTACCATTAAAATCCGTTCATTTGCAGCATTACGAGTTTCACAAACTGTAATTTCTCTTGGAACGGATTTTTCATGGCCTTCAAAATTATTACAAAAATTTGGACAAAAAAAAGGATAACCTATGTTGAAACCTTATTGAAGCTGAATTATTTTCTCTAAAATAATGTATCCATTATTCAGTATTTGGAACATGACTAGAGTCATCTGATAAATTCTTGACGGAGTCTTTATCCACATGCATTAGACAAAGAGGATCATTAAGCCTTCTGCTTTCCCACAGTAGGGTTGATTGTTTCCTAGTTGAGTAATTCTTTAAATTATACATTTTAATCGGCAGAAGATATACATCTTTGGCGTTGAAACCCTTTAAAAATAAATGCAAAAGAGTATCCTTTCATTAAAAATATTATGCAAAAACAATAAAAAACAAATTGCTCAAGAAGAAAAACAGACATTCGATTGTAAAAAATGAAATAGACTATGAAGTAGATACATTATACTTTTATCCAATAGAGAAATCGTCATGAAGCCACTGCAATCTGTATGTTTAATGTATAAACATAAATAAGTTGGTATTGAAATAGAGAAGCATATTGAGACCAAATGAATAAACGATAAAACATTGCGTAAATAAAAGAAACTAGAGAAAAAAAATGACACACAATGAAGTAAAGTTGTTTAATCCATCATAATATAAATAATAAAGAAAATAGTTCACAATGAAGCAAAATTATTATTGACAAATCTCATCCCTTGCACTATCTTGATGTTTTAATACCTTTATAAAAGAGTCACATTCCCCGATACATAGTGCATGAAGACATTATGCAAGACACAGCTGATGAGTAATGGGATTCTCTCGGGTCAACATAAATCTTCTCCTGTTGGTCATAAATATTTACCAGTTGGAGTGAACAAACTTTATATGAAGGGCATGTCCATCTTTAATATAAAATTCATTATTGATATTAAAGGATAGGTATTTGAGGGAAGAACCATAATATTTAAAGCTTCAGACAAAAGCTAAATGTTTGGATTATTTCTATTGTAAACCCTTAGTGTCTTCATCTCCTTTTCAGTAGGAACTTCTGAATATCTAGGAGTTGTGTATAAATGTTGTAGGAGTAAGCACTTGACTTTTATTTTCTTATTTTCTTACCATATCTTAAAGGATAATTAGTAGCCAATTTCATACATATCATTGGTTCCTAAATAGTCATAAAGAAAAAAAAAAGATATTCATTGAAACACTTTAGACACATTTAATATAAACAAAATGTAAGAAAATTAGATGAAAAAACACTAAGAAGTTGAGTCTCTTCCGAGATTGTTAAGGTTTTCCTCTTTGACAATTTTATATCCTCCGACATACAATATAAGGTGCGAGAATCAACATTATCAATATCGTCTTTATGAAGATCACATAAAATATGCACATGTATATAAATTAAAAGTAAACTTAAATGGTAATAGGTTGAATACTAGTAAAAGTTTTCTAATAATACCTTAACCCATGTCTTAATAATATGTGTGCGAATTGATAGATTCATTGACTTGTCTTTAATGAACAATAAGCTTGCTAAAAGAAATTTAGTTGTTCTTTTTGAATCAACACTATCTTGAAGTAGTTGACCACTTCTTATACAAGCTTGGGATAAAAGATCTTCTAAATCTGTCTGTGACAAAATTTCTCCATTCGGAATAATATATTTCGGTAATCCATCACAAAAAAAAATGTAGAGGTTACCAAGCCTGCACATAAATAGAAATGCATCATTAATTTAATATAATAATTAACAAAGTAAATAAAAAGTAAATTAACAAAAGCAAAAAAAAGACAAATTAAAATTAAAAATTAACAAAAACAATTAAAAGTAAATTATAAACTACAAAATTAATGAAACTATGCAGTTGCAGACTTTTATATTCAGCGGTTAATACATGGATTTTTGCAGTGTGATTCTACATCTAATTTCAGCAGAACTATCAATTGAGTTGACTAAACCAAACAACATAATGCTCCTTACGTTGAAATATATAATTTATGATATTTGTTTTAAAACATTAATATGATATATTGTCTCACAAGAAACTTACCATTAAAATCCGTTCATTTGCAGCATTACGAGTTTCACAAACTGTAATTTCTCTTGGAACGGATTTTTCATGGCCTTCAAAATTATTACAAAAATTTGGACAAAAAAAAGGATAACCTAGGTTGAAACCTTATTGAAGCTGAATTATTTTCTCTAAAATAATGTATCCATTATTCAGTATTTAGAACATGACTAGAGTCATCTGATAAATTCTTGACGGAGTCTTTATCCACATGCATTAGACAAAGAGGATCATTAAGCCTTCTGCTTTCCCACAGTAGGGTTGATTGTTTCCTAGTTGAGTAATTCTTTAAATTATACATTTTAATCGGCAGAAGATATACATCTTTGGCGTTGAAACCCTTTAAAAATAAATGCAAAAGAGTATCCTTTTATTAAAAATATTAAGCAAAAACAATAAAAAACAAATTGCTCAAGAAGAAAAACAGACATTCGATTGTAAAAAATGAATTAGACTGTGAAGTAGATACATTATACTTTTATCCAATAGAGAAATCGTCATGAAGCCACTGCAATCTGTATGGTTAATATATAAACATAAATAAGTTGGTATTGAAATATAGAAGAATATTGAGACCAAATGAATAAACGATAAAACATTGCGTAAATAAAAGAAACTAGAGAAAAAAAATGACACACAATGAAGTAAAGTTGTTTAATCCATCATAATATAAATAATAAAGAAAATAGTTCACAATGAAGCAAAATTATTATTGACAAATCTCATCCCTTGCACTATCTTGATATGTTTTAATACCTTTAGAAAAGAGTCACATTCCCCGATACATAGTGCATGAAGACATTATGCAAGACACAGCTGATGAGTAATGGGATTCTCTCGGGTCAACATAAATCTTCTCCTGTTGGTCATAAATATTTACCAGTTGGAGTGAACAAACTTTATATGAAGGGCATGTCCATCTTTAATATAAAATTCATTATTGATATTAAAGGATAGGTATTTGAGGGAAGAACCATAATATTTAAAGCTTCAGACAAAAGCTAAATGTTTGGATTATTTCTATTGTAAACCCTTAGTGTCTTCATCTCCTTTTCAGTAGGAACTTCTGAATATCTAGGAGTTGTGTATAAATGTTGTAGGAGTAAGCACTTGACTTTTATTTTCTTATTTTCTTACCATATCTTAAAGGATAATTAGTAGCCAATTTCATACATATCATTGGTTCCTAAATAGTCATAAAGAAAAAAAAAAGATATTCATTGAAACACTTTAGACACATTTAATATAAACAAAATGTAAGAAAATTAGATGAAAAAACACTAAGAAGTTGAGTCTCTTCCGAGATTGTTAAGGTTTTCCTCTCTGACAATTTTATATCCTCCGACATACAATATAAGGTGCGAGAATCAACATTATCAATATCGTCTTTATGAAGATCACATAAAATATGCACATGTATATAAATTAAAAGTAAACTTAAATGGTAATAGGTTGAATACTAGTAAAAGTTTTCTAATAATACCTTAACCCATGTCTTAATAATATGTGTGCGAATTGATAGATTCATTGACTTGTCTTTAATGAACAATAAGCCTGCTAAAAGAAATTTAGTTGTTCTTTTTGAATCAACACTATCTTGAAGTAGTTGACCACTTCTTATACAAGCTTGGGATAAAAGATCTTCTAAATCTGTCTGTGACAAAATTTCTCCATTCGGAATAATATATTTCGGTAATCCATCACAAAAAAAATGTAGAGGTTACCAAGCCTGCACATAAATAGAAATGCATCATTTCTTTAATATAATAATTAACAAAGTAAATAACAAAGTAAATAAAAAGTAAATTAACAAAAGCAAAAAAAAGACAAATTAAAATTAAAAATTAACAAAAACAATTAAAAGTAAATTATAAACTACAAAATTAATGAAACTATGCAGTTGCAGACTTTTATATTCAGCGGTTAATACATGGATTTTTGCAGTGTGATTCTACATCTAATTTCAGCAGAACTATCAATTGAGTTGACTAAACCAAACAACATAATGCTCCTTACGTTGAAATAAATAATTTATGATATTTGTTTTAAAACATTAATATGATATATTGTCTCACAAGAAACTTACCATTAAAATCCGTTCATTTGCAGCATTACGAGTTTCACAAACTGTAATTTCTCTTGGAACGGATTTTTCATGGCCTTCAAAATTATTACAAAAATTTGGACAAAAAAAAGGATAACCTATGTTGAAACCTTATTGAAGCTGAATTATTTTCTCTAAAATAATGTATCCATTATTCAGTATTTGGAACATGACTAGAGTCATCTGATAAATTCTTGACGGAGTCTTTATCCACATGCATTAGACAAAGAGGATCATTAAGCCTTCTGCTTTCCCACAGTAGGGTTGATTGTTTCCTAGTTGAGTAATTCTTTAAATTATACATTTTAATCGGTAGAAGATATACATCTTTGGCGTTGAAACCCTTTAAAAATAAATGCAAAAGAGTATCCTTTCATTAAAAATATTATGCAAAAACAATAAAAAACAAATTGCTCAAGAAGAAAAACAGACATTCGATTGTAAAAAATGAAATAGACTATGAAGTAGATACATTATACTTTTATCCAATAGAGAAATCGTCATGAAGTCACTGCAATCTGTATGTTTAATGTATAAACATAAATAAGTTGGTATTGAAATAGAGAAGCATATTGAGATCAAATGAATAAACGATAAAACATTACGGTAAATAAAAGAAACTAGAGAAAAAAAATGACACACAATGAAGTAAAGTTGTTTAATCCATCATAATATAAATAATAAAGCAAATAATTCACAATGAAGCAAAATTATTATTGACAAATCTCATCCCTTGCACTATCTTGATATGTTTTAATACCTTTAGAAAAGAGTCACCTTCCCCGGTACATAGTGCATGAAGACATTATGCAAGACACAACTGATGAGTAATGGGATTCTCTTGTGTAAGCTTTTTCATCTCACCATAAATCTTCTCCTGTTGGTCATAAATATTTACCAGTTGGAGTGAACAAACTTTATATGAAGGGCATGTCCATCTCTAATATAAAATTCATTGTTGATATTAAAGGATAGGTATTTGAGGGAAGAACCATAATATTTATTGCTTCAGACAAAAACTAAATGTATGGATTATTTCTGTTGTAAACCCTTAGTGTCCTCATCCCCTTTTCAGTAGGAGTTTCTGAACATCTAGGAGTTGTGTATAAATGTTGCAGGAGTAAGCGCTTGACTTTTATTTTCTCATTTTCTTACCATATCTTAAAGGATAATCAGCAGCCAATTTCATACATATCATTAGTTCCTAAATAGTCATAACCGGAAAAAAAGAAAGATATTCATTGAAACACTTTAGACACATTTAATATAAACAAAATGTAAGAAAATTAGATGAAAAAGCACTAAGAAATTGAGTCTCTTCCGAGATTATTAAGGTTTTCATCTCTGACAATTTTATATCCTCCGACATACAATATAAGGTGCGAGAATTAACATTATCAATATCGTCTTTATGAAGATCACATTGAATCTGCACATGTATATAAAGTAAAAGTAAACTTAAATAGTAATAGGTTGAATACTAGTAAAAGTTTTCTAACAATACCTTAACCCATGTCTTAATAATATGGGTGCGAATTGATAGATTCGTAGACTAGTCTTTAATGAACAATTAGCTTGTGAAAAGAAATTTAATTGTTCTTTCTGAACCAACACTATCTTGAAGTAGTTGACCACTTCTTATACAAGCTTGGGATAAAAGATCTTCTAAATCTGTCTGTGACAAAATTTCTCCATTCGGAATAATATATTTCAGTAATCTATCACACAAAAAAAATGTAGAGGTTACCAAGCCTGCACATAAGTAGAAATGCATCATTTCATTAATATAAAAATTAACAAAGTAAATAAAAAGTAAATTAACAAAAGCAAATAAAAGACAAATTAAAATTAAAAATTAACAAAAACAATTAAAAGTAATTATAAACTACAAAATTAATGAAACTATGCAGTTGCAGACTTTTATATTCAGCGGTTAATACATGGATTTTTGCAGTGTGATTCTACATCTAATGTTTAGCAGAACTATCAATTGAGTTGACTAAACCAAACAACATAATGCTCCTTACATTGAAATAAATAATTTATGATATTTGTTTTAAAACATTAATATGATATATTGTCTGACAAGAAACTTACCATTAAAATCCGTTCATTTGCAGCATTACGAGTTTCACAAACTGTAATTTCTCTTGGAACGGATTATTCATGGCCTTCAAAATTATTACAAAAATTTGGACAAAAAAAAGGATAACCTATGTTGAAACCTTATTGAAGCTGAATTATTTTCTCTAAAATAATGTATCCATTATTCAGTATTTGGAACTTGACTAGAGTCATCTGATAAATTCTTGACGGAGTCTTTATCCACATGCAATAGACAAAGAGGATCGCTAAGCCTTCTGCTTTCCCACAGTAGGGTTAATTGTTTCCCAATTGAGTAATTCTTTAAATTTTACATTTTATTCAGCAAAAGATATACATCTTTGACGTTGAAACCCTTTAAAAATAAATGCAAAAGAGTATCCTTTTATTAAAAATATTATGAAAAAACAATAAAAAAAACAAATTGCTCAAGAAAAAAAATAGACATTCGATTGTAAAAAATGAAATAGACTGTGAAGTAGATACATTATACTTTTATCCAATAGAGAAATCGTCATGAAGTCACTGCAATCTGTATGTTTAATGTATAAACATAAATAAGTTGGTATTGAAATAGAGAAGCATATTGAGATCAAATGAATAAACGATAAAACATTACGGTAAATAAAAGAAACTAGAGAAAAAAAATGACACACAATGAAGTAAAGTTGTTTAATCCATCATAATATAAATAATAAAGCAAATAATTCACAATGAAGCAAAATTATTATTGACAAATCTCATCCCTTGCACTATCTTGATATGTTTTAATACCTTTAGAAAAGAGTCACCTTCCCCGGTACATAGTGCATGAAGACATTATGCAAGACACAACTGATGAGTAATGGGATTCTCTTGTGTAAGCTTTTTCATCTCACCATAAATCTTCTCCTGTTGGTCATAAATATTTACCAGTTGGACTGAACAAACTTTATATGAAGGGCATGTCCATCTCTAATATAAAATTCATTGTTGATATTAAAGGATAGGTATTTGAGGGAAGAACCATAATATTTATTGCTTCAGACAAAAACTAAATGTATGGATTATTTCTGTTGTAAACCCTTAGTGTCCTCATCTCCTTTTCAGTAGGAGTTTCTGAACATCTAGGAGTTGTGTATAAATGTTGCAGGAGTAAGCGCTTGACTTTTATTTTCTCATTTTCTTACCATATCTTAAAGGATAATCAGTAGTCAATTTCATACATATCATTAGTTCCTAAATAGTCATAACCGGAAAAAAAGAAAGATATTCATTGAAACACTTTAGACACATTTAATATAAACAAAATGTAAGAAAATTAGATGAAAAAGCACTAAGAAATTGAGTCTCTTCCGAGATTATTAAGGTTTTCATCTCTGACAATTTTATATCCTCCGACATACAATATAAGGTGCGAGAATTAACATTATCAATATCGTCTTTATGAAGATCACATTGAATCTGCACATGTATATAAAGTAAAAGTAAACTTAAATAGTAATAGGTTGAATACTAGTAAAAGTTTTCTAACAATACCTTAACCCATGTCTTAATAATATGGGTGCGAATTGATAGATTCGTTGACTTGTCTTTAATGAACAATTAGCTTGTGAAAAGAAATTTAATTGTTCTTTCTGAACCAACACTATCTTGAAGTAGTTGACCACTTCTTATACAAGCTTGGGATAAAAGATCTTCTAAATCTGTCTGTGACAAAATTTCTCCATTCGGAATAATATATTTCAGTAATCCATCACAAAAAAAAATGTAGAGGTTACCAAGCCTGCACATAAATAGAAATGCATCATTTCATTAATATAAAAATTAACAAAGTAAATAAAAAGTAAATTAACAAAAGCAAATAAAAGACAAATTAAAATTAAAAATTAACAAAAACAATTAAAAGTAATTATAAACTACAAAATTAATGAAACTATGCAGTTGCAGACTTTTATATTCAGCGGTTAATACATGGATTTTTGCAGTGTGATTCTACATCTAATGTTTAGCAGAACTATCAATTGAGTCGATTAAACCAAACAACATAATGCTCCTTACATTGAAATAAATAATTTATGATATTTGTTTTAAAACATTAATATGATATATTGTCTCACAAGAAACTTACCATTAAAATCCGTTCATTTGCAGCATTACGAGTTTCACAAACTGTAATTTCTCTTGGAACGGATTTTTCATGGCCTTCAAAATTATTACAAAAATTTGGACAAAAAAAAGGATAACCTATGTTGAAACCTTATTGAAGCTGAATTATTTTCTCTAAAATAATGTATCCATTATTCAGTATTTGGAACTTGACTAGAGTCATCTGATAAATTCTTGACGGAGTCTTTATCCACATGCAATAGACAAAGAGGATCGTTAAGCCTTCTGCTTTCCCACAGTAGGGTTGATTGTTTCCTAGTTGAGTAATTCTTTAAATTATACATTTTATTCAGCAGAAGATATACATCTTTGGCGTTGAAACCCTTTAAAAATAAATGCAAAAGAGTATCCTTTTATTAAAAATATTATGAAAAAACAATAAAAAAAACAAATTGCTCAAGAAAAAAAACAGACATTCGATTGTAAAAAATGAAATAGACTATGAAGTAGATACATTATACTTTTATCCAATAGAGAAATCGTCATGAAGTCACTGCAATCTGTATGGTTAATGTATAAACATAAATAAGTTGGTATTGAAATAGAGAAGCATATTGAGATCAAATGAATAAACGATAAAACATTACGGTAAATAAAAGAAACTAGAGAAAAAAATGACACACAATGAAGTAAAGTTGTTTAATCCATCATAATATAAATAATAAAGCAAATAATTCACAATGAAGCAAAATTATTATTGACAAATCTCATCCCTTGCACTATCTTGATATGTTTTAATACCTTTAGAAAAGAGTCACATTCCCCGGTACATAGTGCATGAAGACATTATGCAAGACACAACTGATGAGTAATGGGATTCTCTTGTGTAAGCTTTTTCATCTCACCATAAATCTTCTCCTGTTGGTCATAAATATTTACCAGTTGGAGTGAACAAACTTTATATGAAGGGCATGTCCATCTCTAATATAAAATTCATTGTTGATATTAAAGGATAGGTATTTGAGGGAAGAACCATAATATTTATTGCTTCAGACAAAAACTAAATGTATGGATTATTTCTGTTGTAAACCCTTAGTGTCCTCATCTCCTTTTCAGTAGGAGTTTCTGAACATCTAGGAGTTGTGTATAAATGTTGCAGGAGTAAGCGCTTGACTTTTATTTTCTCATTTTCTTACCATATCTTAAAGGATAATCAGTAGCCAATTTCATACATATCATTAGTTCCTAAATAGTCATAACCGGAAAAAAAGAAAGATATTCATTGAAACACTTTAGACACATTTAATATAAACAAAATGTAAGAAAATTAGATGAAAAAGCACTAAGAAATTGAGTCTCTTTCGAGATTATTAAGGTTTTCATCTCTGACAATTTTATATCCTCCGACATTCAATATAAGGTGCGAGAATTAACATTATCAATATCGTCTTTATGAAGATCACATTGAATCTGCACATGTATATAAAGTAAAAGTAAACTTAAATAGTAATAGGTTGAATACTAGTAAAAGTTTTCTAACAATACCTTAACCCGTGTCTTAATAATATGGGTGCGAATTGATAGATTCGTTGACTTGTCTTTAATGAACAATTAGCTTGTGAAAAGAAATTTAATTGTTCTTTCTGAACCAACACTATCTTGAAGTAGTTGACCACTTCTTATACAAGCTTGGGATAAAAGATCTTCTAAATCTGTCTGTGACAAAATTTCTCCATTCGGAATAATATATTTCAGTAATCCATCACAAAAAAAAATGTAGAGGTTACCAAGCCTGCACATAAATAGAAATGCATCATTTCATTAATTTAAAAATTAACAAAGTAAATAAAAAGTAAATTAACAAAAGCAAATAAAAGACAAATTAAAATTAAAAATTAACAAAAACAATTAAAAGTAATAATAAACTACAAAATTAATGAAACTATGCAGTTGCAGACTTTTATATTCAGCGGTTAATACATGGATTTTTGCAGTGTGATTCTACATCTAATGTTTAGCAGAACTATCAATTGAGTCGATTAAACCAAACAACATAATGCTCCTTACATTGAAATAAATAATTTATGATATTTGTTTTAAAACATTAATATGATATATTGTCTCACAAGAAACTTACCATTAAAATCTGTTCATTCGCAGCATTACGAGTTTCACAAACTGTAATTTCTCTTGGAACGGATTTTTCATGGCCTTCAAAATTATTACAAAAATTTGGACAAAAAAAAGGATAACCTATGTTGAACCCTTATTGAAGCTGAATTATTTTCTCTAAAATAATGTATCCATTATTCAGTATTTGGAACTTGACTAGAGTCATCTGATAAATTCTTGACGGAGTCTTTATCCACATGCAATAGACAAAGAGGATCATTAAGCCTTCTGCTTTCCCACAGTAGGGTTGATTGTTTCCTAGTTGAGTAATTCTTTAAATTATACATTTTATTCAGCAGAAGATATACATCTTTGGCGTTGAAACCCTTTAAAAATAAATGCAAAAGAGTATCCGTTTATTAAAAATATTATGCAAAAACAATAAAAAAAAAAAACAAATTGCTCAAGAAGAAAAACAGACATTCGATTGTAAAAAATGAAATAGACTGTGAAGTAGATACATTATACTTTTATCCAATAGAGAAATCGTCATGAAGTCACTGCAATCTGTATGGTTAATGTATAAACATAAATAAGTTGGTATTGAAATAGAGAAGCATATTGAGATCAAATGAATAAACGATAAAACATTACGGTAAATAAAAGAAACTAGAGAAAAAAATGACACACAATGAAGTAAAGTTGTTTAATCCATCATAATATAAATAATAAAGCAAATAATTCACAATGAAGCAAAATTATTATTGACAAATCTCATCCCTTGCACTATCTTGATATGATTTAATACCTTTAGAAAAGAGTCACATTCCCCGGTACATAGTGCATGAAGACATTATGCAAGACACAACTGATGAGTAATGGGATTCTCTTGTGTAAGCTTTTTCATCTCACCATAAATCTTCTCCTGTTGGTCATAAATATTTACCAGTTGGAGTGAACAAACTTTATATGAAGGGCATGTCCATCTCTAATATAAAATTCATTGTTGATATTAAAGGATAGGTATTTGAGGGAAGAACCATAATATTTATTGCTTCAGACAAAAACTAAATGTATGGATTATTTCTGTTGTAAACCCTTAGTGTCCTCATCTCCTTTTCAGTAGGAGTTTCTGAACATCTAGGAGTTGTGTATAAATGTTGCAGGAGTAAGCGCTTGACTTTTATTTTCTCATTTTCTTACCATATCTTAAAGGATAATCAGTAGCCAATTTCATACATATCATTAGTTCCTAAATAGTCATAACCGGAAAAAAAGAAAGATATTCATTGAAACACTTTAGACACATTTAATATAAACAAAATGTAAGAAAATTAGATGAAAAAGCACTAAGAAATTGAGTCTCTTTCGAGATTATTAAGGTTTTCATCTCTGACAATTTTATATCCTCCGACATTCAATATAAGGTGCGAGAATTAACATTATCAATATCGTCTTTATGAAGATCACATTGAATCTGCACATGTATATAAAGTAAAAGTAAACTTAAATAGTAATAGGTTGAATACTAGTAAAAGTTTTCTAACAATACCTTAACCCGTGTCTTAATAATATGGGTGCGAATTGATAGATTCGTTGACTTGTCTTTAATGAACAATTAGCTTGTGAAAAGAAATTTAATTGTTCTTTCTGAACCAACACTATCTTGAAGTAGTTGACCACTTCTTATACAAGCTTGGGATAAAAGATCTTCTAAATCTGTCTGTGACAAAATTTCTCCATTCGGAATAATATATTTCAGTAATCCATCACAAAAAAAAATGTAGAGGTTACCAAGCCTGCACATAAATAGAAATGCATCATTTCATTAATTTAAAAATTAACAAAGTAAATAAAAAGTAAATTAACAAAAGCAAATAAAAGACAAATTAAAATTAAAAATTAACAAAAACAATTAAAAGTAATAATAAACTACAAAATTAATGAAACTATGCAGTTGCAGACTTTTATATTCAGCGGTTAATACATGGATTTTTGCAGTGTGATTCTACATCTAATGTTTAGCAGAACTATCAATTGAGTCGATTAAACCAAACAACATAATGCTCCTTACATTGAAATAAATAATTTATGATATTTGTTTTAAAACATTAATATGATATATTGTCTCACAAGAAACTTACCATTAAAATCTGTTCATTCGCAGCATTACGAGTTTCACAAACTGTAATTTCTCTTGGAACGGATTTTTCATGGCCTTCAAAATTATTACAAAAATTTGGACAAAAAAAAGGATAACCTATGTTGAAACCTTATTGAAGCTGAATTATTTTCTCTAAAATAATGTATCCATTATTCAGTATTTGGAACTTGACTAGAGTCATCTGATAAATTCTTGACGGAGTCTTTATCCACATGCAATAGACAAAGAGGATCATTAAGCCTTCTGCTTTCCCACAGTAGGGTTGATTGTTTCCTAGTTGAGTAATTCTTTAAATTATACATTTTATTCAGCAGAAGATATACATCTTTGGCGTTGAAACCCTTTAAAAATAAATGCAAAAGAGTATCCTTTTATTAAAAATATTATGCAAAAACAATAAAAAAAAACAAATTGCTCAAGAAGAAAAACAGACATTCGATTGTAAAAAATGAAATAGACTGTGAAGTAGATACATTATACTTTTATCCAATAGAGAAATCGTCATGAAGTCACTGCAATCTGTATGGTTAATGTATAAACATAAATAAGTTGGTATTGAAATAGAGAAGCATATTGAGATCAAATGAATAAACGATAAAACATTACGGTAAATAAAAGAAACTAGAGAAAAAAATGACACACAATGAAGTAAAGTTGTTTAATCCATCATAATATAAATAATAAAGCAAATAATTCACAATGAAGCAAAATTATTATTGACAAATCTCATCCCTTGCACTATCTTGATATGATTTAATACCTTTAGAAAAGAGTCACATTCCCCGGTACATAGTGCATGAAGACATTATGCAAGACACAACTGATGAGTAATGGGATTCTCTTGTGTAAGCTTTTTCATCTCACCATAAATCTTCTCCTGTTGGTCATAAATATTTACCAGTTGGAGTGAACAAACTTTATATGAAGGGCATGTCCATCTCTAATATAAAATTCATTGTTGATATTAAAGGATAGGTATTTGAGGGAAGAACCATAATATTTATTGCTTCAGACAAAAACTAAATATATGGATTATTTCTGTTGTAAACCCTTAGTGTCCTCATCTCCTTTTCAGTAGGAGTTTCTGAACATCTAGGAGTTGTGTCTAAATGTTGCAGGAGTAAGCGCTTGACTTTTATTTTCTCATTTTCTTACCATATCTTAAAGGATAATCAGTAGCCAATTTCATACATATCATTAGTTCCTAAATAGTCATAACCGGAAAAAAAGAAAGATATTCATTGAAACACTTTAGACACATTTAATATAAACAAAATGTAAGAAAATCAGATGAAAAAGCACTAAGAAATTGAGTCTCTTTCGAGATTATTAAGGTTTTCATCTCTGACAATTTTATATCCTCCGACATTCAATATAAGGTGCGAGAATTAACATTATCAATATCGTCTTTATGAAGATCACATTGAATCTGCACATGTATATAAAGTAAAAGTAAACTTAAATAGTAATAGGTTGAATACTAGTAAAAGTTTTCTAACAATACCTTAACCCGTGTCTTAATAATATGGGTGCGAATTGATAGATTCGTTGACTTGTCTTTAATGAACAATTAGCTTGTGAAAAGAAATTTAATTGTTCTTTCTGAACCAACACTATCTTGAAGTAGTTGACCACTTCTTATACAAGCTTGGGATAAAAGATCTTCTAAATCTGTCTGTGACAAAATTTCTCCATTCGGAATAATATATTTCAGTAATCCATCACAAAAAAAAATGTAGAGGTTACCAAGCCTGCACATAAATAGAAATGCATCATTTCATTAATTTAAAAATTAACAAAGTAAATAAAAAGTAAATTAACAAAAGCAAATAAAAGACAAATTAAAATTAAAAATTAACAAAAACAATTAAAAGTAATAATAAACTACAAAATTAATGAAACTATGCAGTTGCAGACTTTTATATTCAGCGGTTAATACATGGATTTTTGCAGTGTGATTCTACATCTAATGTTTAGCAGAACTATCAATTGAGTCGATTAAACCAAACAACATAATGCTCCTTACATTGAAATAAATAATTTATGATATTTGTTTTAAAACATTAATATGATATATTGTCTCACAAGAAACTTACCATTAAAATCTGTTCATTCGCAGCATTACGAGTTTCACAAACTGTAATTTCTCTTGGAACGGATTTTTCATGGCCTTCAAAATTATTACAAAAATTTGGACAAAAAAAAGGATAACCTATGTTGAAACCTTATTGAAGCTGAATTATTTTCTCTAAAATAATGTATCCATTATTCAGTATTTGGAACTTGACTAGAGTCATCTGATAAATTCTTGACGGAGTCTTTATCCACATGCAATAGACAAAGAGGATCATTAAGCCTTCTGCTTTCCCACAGTAGGGTTGATTGTTTCCTAGTTGAGTAATTCTTTAAATTATACATTTTATTCAGCAGAAGATATACATCTTTGGCGTTGAAACCCTTTAAAAATAAATGCAAAAGAGTATCCTTTTATTAAAAATATTATGCAAAAACAATAAAAAAAACAAATTGCTCAAGAAGAAAAACAGACATTCGATTGTAAAAAATGAAATAGACTGTGAAGTAGATACATTATACTTTTATCCAATAGAGAAATCGTCATGAAGTCACTGCAATCTGTATGTTTAATGTATAAACATAAATAAGTTGGTATTGAAATAGAGAAGCATATTGATATCAAATGAATAAACGATAAAACATTACGGTAAATAAAAGAAACTAGAGAAAAAAAATGACACGCAATGAAGTAAAGTTGTTTAATCCATCATAATATAAATAATAAAGCAAATAATTCACAATGAAGCAAAATTATTATTGACAAATCTCATCCCTTGCACTATCTTGATATGTTTTAATACCTTTAGAAAAGAGTCACCTTCCCCGGTACATAGTGCATGAAGACATTATGCAAGACACAACTGATGAGTAATGGGATTCTCTTGTGTAAGCTTTTTCATCTCACCATAAATCTTCTCCTGTTGGTCATAAATATTTACCAGTTGGAGTGAACAAACTTTATATGAAGGGCATGTCCATCTCTAATATAAAATTCATTGTTGATATTAAAGGATAGGTATTTGAGGGAAGAACCATAATATTTATTGCTTCAGACAAAAACTAAATGTATGGATTATTTCTGTTGTAAACCCTTAGTGTCCTCATCTCCTTTTCAGTAGGAGTTTCTGAACATCTAGGAGTTGTGTATAAATGTTGCAGGAGTAAGCGCTTGACTTTTATTTTCTAATTTTCTTACCATATCTTAAAGGATAATCAGTAGCCAATTTCATACATATCATTAGTTCCTAAATAGTCATAACCGGAAAAAAAGAAAGATATTCATTGAAACACTTTAGACACATTTAATATAAACAAAATGTAAGAAAATTAGATGAAAAAGCACTAAGAAATTATGTCTCTTCCGAGATTATTAAGGTTTTCGTCTCTGACAATTTTATATCCTCCGACATACAATATAAGGTGGAGAATTAACATTATCAATATCATCTTTATGAAGATCACATTGAAATTGAACATGTATATAAAGTAAAAGTAAACTTAAATAGTAATAGGTTGAATACTAGTAAAAGTTTTCTAACAATACCTTAACCCATGTCTTAATAATATGGGTGCGAATTGATAGATTCGTTGACTTGTCTTTAATGAACAATTAGCTTGTTAAAAGAAATTTAATTGTTCTTTCTGAACCAACACTATCTTGAAGTAGTTGACCACTTCTTATACAAGCTTGGGATAAAAGATCTTCTCAATCTGTCTGTGACAAAATTTCTCCATTCGGAATAATATATTTCAGTAATCCATCACAAAAAAAAATGTAGAGGTTACCAAGCCTGCACATAAATAGAAATGCATCATTTCATTAATATAAAAATTAACAAAGTAAATAAAAAGTAAATTAACAAAAGCAAATAAAAGACATATTAAAATTAAAAATTAACAAAAACAATTAAAAGTAAATTATAAACTACAAAATTAATGAAACTATGCAGTTGCAGACTTTTATATTCAGCGTTGAATACATGGATTTTTGCAGTGTGATTCTACATCTATTGTTTAGCAGAACTATCAATTGAGTTGACTAAACCAAACAACATAATGCTCCTTACATTGAAATAAATAATTTATGATATTTGTTTTAAAACATTAATATGATATATTGTCTCACAAGAAACTTACCATTAAAATCCGTTCATTTGCAGCATTACGAGTTTCACAAACTGTAATTTCTCTTGGAATGGATTTTTCATGGCCTTCAAAGTTATTACAAAAATTTGGACAAAAAAAAGGATAACCTATGTTGAAACCTTATTGAAGCTGAATTATTTTCTCTAAAATAATGTATCCATTATTCAGTATTTGGAACTTGACTAGAGTCATCTGATAAATTCTTGACGGAGTCTTTATCCACATGCAATAGACAAAGAGGATCATTAAGCCTTCTGCTTTCCCACAGTAGGGTTAATTGTTTCCCAGTTGAGTAATTCTTTAAATTATACTCCCTCCGTCCCAAATTATAAGAGAAAAAAACAAAATCACGTTTATTAAGAAAAATAAAAACACAATCATTTAATTTATGGTTTTCTTGAAATAAAGTGTTTTGAAAAATGTAAAAAATAATCTAATTGGTTGTTGGTTATAGAAATGATGAGAGAGAATGTAAGTTAAATGTAATTTGCATTTAATTTTACCTTGAAAGAAATGAAAGATGATTTCTTCTCTTATATTTTGGGACAAGAAAAATGCATTTTTTTCTCTTATATTTTGGGACGGAGGGAGTACATTTTATTCAGCAGAAGATATACATCTTTGGCGTTGAAACCCTTTAAAAATAAATGCAAAAGAGTATCCTTTTATTAAAAATATTATGCAAAAACAATAAAAAAAACAAATTGCTCAAGAAGAAAAACAGACATTCGATTGTAAAAAATGAAATAGACTGTGAAGTAGATACATTATACTTTTATCCAATAGAGAAATCGTCATGAAGTCACTGCAATCTGTATGTTTAATGTATAAACATAAATAAGTTGGTATTGAAATAGAGAAGCATATTGAGATCAAATGAATAAACGATAAAACATTACGGTAAATAAAAGAAACTAGAGAAAAAAATGACACACAATGAAGTAAAGTTGTTTAATCCATCATAATATAAATAATAAAGCAAATAATTCACAATGAAGCAAAATTATTATTGACAAATCTCATCCCTTGCACTATCTTGATATGTTTTAATACCTTTAGAAAAGAGTCACATTCCCCGGTACATAGTGCATGAAGACTTTATGCAAGACACAACTGATGAGTAATGAGATTCTCTTGTGTAAGCTTTTTCATCTCACCATAAATCTTCTCCTGTTGGTCATAAATATTTACCAGTTGGAGTGAACAAACTTTATATGAAGGGAATGTCCATCTCTAATATAAAATTCATTGTTGTCGCACGCTCGCGAAAAATGAACAGAGTCGCCACCAATATATTTATCCCATAAGGGAAAGGAATATCAGAAAACCTAATAAGGGAAAGAACAGGGTCTTGCGACCAGAGAATCAAGGTACGGGAGTCGGTTACGCATGGGGAAGGTATTAGCACCCCTCACGCCCATCGTACTCGATGGTATCCACCTATGTTTTTTTCTATCTAAAGCGTGTGTACTATGTCTACCTATATGCGAATGAATGCAAAAAGAAATACGGGGAAAAGAAGGAATTATTTACAAATGTGCTCGTTCAAGCCCCGCGACTTGATGCCTACGTATCCTTTTCAGGAATCAGAGCGCCGTAGTTCGGCTCCATAGTTTTGTTTGTTTTTTGTGTTTTTTAGTTGGGCGGCGTTAACGCTCGCGCTCTTGCATAAGGGATCGACCTAGGATGCAATAAGCGGAGATAACAATGCCCTTAAGAAGGGAGAGAAGAGAGAGAGAGTTTGAGTGTTTCGAGGAAATCCCTAAGGCAAGGGAAACTCGAGTTACTCTTTGGTTTGTGTCTTTTAGAATTTGGGAACTTACGCCCGAATGGAACCCTAAAGCAAGGGAGATCCAAGCACTTGAATGATTCCCTAAAGCAAGGGAGATTCAAGCTTCCATTCCCTTTTTAATGATTTTCACTTTTTTATTAATGTTTTTTTATGTTTTGTTTGTATTTTTTATGGGGATTTTATTCAAGTATTTATTAAGTGGTTTAATGTTGTAAAAGAAAAAGAATGAAAAAGAGGGGACTAGCCTATTCTCTAATCCTAATTGTTATTATAAGCCTAAGAGAAAGGGAGGAAAGTCTATTTAAGCATTTCACAATATAAAAATATTCACAAAAGGAAAAGAAATAAAATCTAAACTATTTATGAGAATATTCACAAGCAATGATATTTTTATTCATGTGAGAAACTATTTTGGAATTAAAAAAAATAAAACTATTCATTTTTTATGGTTTGATAACCAATCAAAAATCAAAGGAAACAACAATTAAAAAATTCAATTAAAAGAATATAAATTCTAAAAAGTCTAATTGAATGAAAAATACTTTGTCATTTCTATTCAATTAATAAGCAAAAGAAAATAAAAGGAAAATCACTTCTTATTATTTTTTTTTGTTATAGCAAAGGGGGTGCACAAGTAATTCAGAATGAACCAAAAAACAGTTAAAGCTGATTGGGCCAGGAAAAAGGGGGTGGAGATAGCAAGGGCGTACAAGCCCAAGATCATATGCGTGGTGGTGCTCTAGTAGTTAGGGGGTGTAACCCAGAAAAGGAGACGGCCCAACGCGCTAGGGCCCAGTGCCATTCGTTCACCCTATTTTCATTCTTTTTTATTCTTATTGAGTTTCATAGCATGTATGTTATTGCATGGAACGTGACAAAGATATAGTGGAAATAAAATCAATTGGTCAATTAAACTTAAGTCACTAGCAGACAAAATCATGCACCAGCAAATCACAACGTGACACCTCAATTGCCAATGATTGAGAAACGGACAAAACAAAAATCAAAAAGAAAACCAGCGCCAATCAAATTGAGCCACGTACGCAGGCCTGGATAAAACGTGAGATAAACACATGCGCCGGAGATCCCTTGCTCCGTCATCTTCTCCGACCACTCCGGCGGCGGAGGCACCTTGAAATTTCCAGAAATCGACCGGACCACCACCGTTCCACTCGCATTCTCACGTAGATCACATATCTACCATTATTTTCCATTAATTCCTACCCTAACAGTCAAACCGAGGATAACTCTAAAACCCTAGTCAAGCACAACTTCACAAAAACTCAAGCTAAGCATATTAATCCACGTTTGAATGCGTCAGGAGCTAGATTATAGTATCAAAACGCTATGAAACGCCATCTAACATCATGAATCTTAAGCTACTAAGGAACTGTAAGAAGCTCATGCATACTCATCAGAACGTGCAAGCCAGATATGATACAGTTTAACATGCATCTCTATCATGTTTAGAGAGTTTAAGGCTTACTTGAAGTATCTTGAGCTAAGGATGAGAGCTTTCACGAATCCAAATCCACTTCTATGCGCTTAGATGATATGATCCAATTCAAGAAGCTACCGGCATTGTTGTGAGCTTTGTTTGGAGCGTTCTCAGCAACCGATTGGCGGAGATGATGAAGTTGTTCAGTGCTGCGTTGATGGCGAAAGAAGCTCGTGTTTGTTGCTGAAGTTTGAATTGAGAAAAAAAAGTGGCCGGAGTTTATTATGGAGGTTGGTTAGGGCGGCCGGAGGAGGCAGTTATGGTGGCAGTTGGCGGTGGAATGGGTGACGGAAGAGAGAGAACTGAGGGAGAGAACAAATGAAAGTGAGAGGAAGAGAGAGGAGAATGTGTAGTGTGGTGAATGAATCGTGAGAGAGTGTAGAGTGAAGGCTGTAGCTATTTTTATATGGCAAGTGATTAGTGAGTGGTGGTAATTTCTTGAATATGGGACTTAGAGGATATGTAGCTTGCAGCAAGTTTCTCATTTCTTTAATGTGGGACTTTGTTGTGCAATGCTTAATGCACAAGTTTGTGCAATTGAAGCAAGTCTTCCAAATGCTTTCACATATGTCATATATGCATGGCTCAATGAGGAAAAGCATGGATTGATGAGTCATGAATACCATACACATGCTGCAGCTTTTCAAACCTTGTGCCAAAAGTAAAGTACCTACAATATCTCCTTGCTCGACTTTGATCATGTCACTACCTTTGGAAGCACCTAAATCCTTCTCTAGACCATCAATTAACCCAATCTTAGTATCCATGTAATGAGGAGATGGAAGTGGGGGATTATGGTGTTGATGACCTCTTGGAATGAGGCTTGTAACTCACTCAAAATCTTGCTCAAAGATGGCAATGTATGGCTGCATCTATCCCTACGTGTGCCTTGGTTTTGTGCCTCAAGTGCTGGTGCCAATACACACTCTCCAAGTGCATGACTTTGGGCACCTCTTGTTAGCTCAATGCATGCTCGAAATTGATGAGACTGGATTCAATGGATAGGGGACATGGCAAGGAATAGTTTAGAACCAAGCTTGTTCAAGATAGTGACTTGTGGAGGAAGAAAGAGGCATTGACACTTGGCACACCATGTGTTTGCTGAAACGCGTTGCGTGCCCAGCATTCTGCGCCTTGGCTGCCTGCAGAGTTTGGTCAGGGTTGGGGCACCACCTTGAAGGCTTGTATCTCACTCAATATTTATCCAATCATACCAATTCTCGTTTCAATGGTTAGAGGAGATGGCAAAGAAGAGATTGATACCAAGTTTGCACCCATGGCACTTCTATAGAGCTCTAAAAATGGCTGGCGATTTGGTATGCCAGGTGTTTGTGAAAATGCCAGGTCATGACCTGACTTGTGACCTGGAATAGGACTTGGTTCAAATGAGTTTCCAGAAACTTCACACCACTTTACCTCTTCATACAAGCTTCAAATGGAAAAGTGTCCAACTACAAAGTTGTTCTTCTCCATGAGAGGAACAACTTTGATGTTGGAATTTTCTTCAAACAATGCCATTTGCCACGTGTAATCTAGTGCTGAAGTGGACTGCTCATCAAGATTTAAAGTTCCAAAAATTTTTCTAAGTGTTGGAAACTTGTCTTTTTTGCTATTTTGGCAACTTTTTGTCGAACTCCCGATTTTATCCATTCTTCGACTTTTCTTGATTAATTTTCCACCAAAAGTCAATATTTGAATAATTCTTCTGATTTTGACCCAAAAGTCAACTGTTCTGATTTTTCCGACTATTGATGAAATTCCCGATTAAATCTCTTCCAGTCAAATCCAGTCAAACAAACACATCCACATAGTCAGTATGAGAAGCTTTTCACACATAGAAACCATTCCTGATTAACTGTTGACCAGAAAGTTAACTGGTTGACTTTGGTCAAAGAAACCCTGATTTAAGGAACCGGATGATTTGCAGGCCAGTATCCTTCAATCAATGCCTTGACTTGAGATTGAGAAAAAACCCCAATCTAGGAGGATTTCCTTGAACATGGAACCACATGATTATACCTCAGTCTCCTTATTTCCTGGTCGAAATTCTTTGCCACAGAGCTTTTTCTTGCTAGTCTTTGATTGACCAATGATATGCATGCATGGGTATGGATTATGACCTAAGTGATGTATGTACATGAATGCAAAGCCTAAGCCAGTTAGAAGTTAAAGGATAGGACAAATCTGGGGTATGACAGCTGCCCCTATTTAATCGTCTTATATTCGAAGGTGAGATTGGCGCCAGCCTTTCGAACGTTTGAAGTAGAAGAAGATTAAATACCGAAGACCTGAAATTTTTCCCGAGGAGATGGAGTGGTCTTTATTCTTTTATTTTTGTTTTAATATCTGCTGGGGAAAGAGAAATTTTTGTTTTTCTGATGGGAAAGTTTATGGTAAGGGGTTGAAATGGGGTAGCTTGTAACGTAGCCAAAGTGCCAATACAAGGTTCTCAATGGTAATGTTTACTACATGGAAGTGGTCGGAGCAGAGGTATGCCTGGTGGGAAGGTAAGATAGACAAGTGTTTTAAAGGAGATACAGACGAGTATCGACAGATTGACACATACGAGGATCAAAAGGAGAGATACAGACGAGTATCGAAAGAATGACACATACGAGCATCAAAAGGAGCTACAGACGAGTATCGAAAGAATGACACATACGAGCATCAAAAGGAGATACAGACGAGTATCGAAAGAATGACACAGACGAGCATCAAAAGGAGATACAGACGAGTATCGAAAGAATGACACAGACGAGCATCAAAAGGAGATACAGACGAGTATCGAAAGAATGACATAGACGAGCATCAAAAGGAGATACAGACGAGTATCGAAAGAATGACACATACGAGCATCAAAAGGAGATACAGACGAGTATCGGAAGAATGACACATACGAGCATCAAAAGGAGATACAGACGAGTATCGAAAGAATGAAACATACGAGCATCAAAAGGAGATACAGACGAGTATCGAAAGAATGACACAGACGAGCATCAAAAGGAGATACAGACGAGTATCGAAAGAATGACACAGACGAGCATCAAAAGGAGATACAGACGAGTATCGAAAGAATGACACAGACGAGCATCAAAAGGAGATACAGACGAGTATCGAAAGAATGACACAGACGAGCATCAAAAGGAGATACAGACGAGTATCGAAAGAATGACACATACGAGCATCAAAAGGAGATACAGACGAGTATCGAAAGAATGACACAGACGAGCATCAAAAGGAGATACAGACGAGTATCGAAAGAATGACACATACGAGCATCAAAAGGAGATACAGACAAGTATCGAAAGAATGACACATACGAGCATCAAAAGGAGATACAGACGAGTATCGAAAGAATGACACAGACGAGCATCAAAAGGAGATACAGACGAGTATCGAAAGAATGACACAGACGAGCATCAAAAGGAGATACAGACGAGTATCGGAAGAATGACACATACGAGCATCAAAAGGAGATACAGACGAGTATCGGAAGAATGACACATACGAGCATCAAAAGGAGATACAGACAAGTATCGAAAGAATGACACATACGAGCATCAAAAGGAGATACAGACGAGTATTGAAAGAATGACACATACGAGCATCAAAAGGAGATACAGACAAGTATCGAAAGAATGACACATACGAGCATCAAAAGGAGATACAGACGAGTATCGAAAGAATGACACATACGAGCATCAAAAGGAAGATACAGACGAGTATCGAAAGAATGACACATACGAACATCAAAAGGAGATACAGACGAGTATCGAAAGAATGACACATACGAGCATCAAAAGGAGATACAGACGAGTATCGAAAGAATGACACATACGAGCATCAAAAGGAGATACAGACGAGTATCGAAAGAATGACACATACGAGCATCAAAAGGAAGATACAGACGAGTATCGAAAGAATGAGACATACGAGCATCAAAAGGAGATACAGACGAGTATCGAAAGAATGACACATACGAGCATCAAAAGGAGATACAGACGAGTATCGAAAGAATGACACAGACGAGTGTTTGAGAAGCTTGGTAGATGGACTTACTGGGGATTGGGATTTAGTCTTGAAATGATTTTCCAGGACGGAAGGCAAAGGATACGCAACACGGGAGTTGGATCTGAAAAATTTTCCCGTACGAGGGAAGGAATCACGGAGACTAGGGACGACTAGGCTCGGCAATAAGATGACAGTAACCACGGGGGATTATGGGGATATTGATGCTGACGAAGCATAAGAATTACATTAATCCCTCAGGCCAAAAGGCGGGGTGTAACTCTTCAAGAGTGGCAATCGTTCGAATTACCACACACCAAGTATGGTTATTCAAACGATTGAAAAATGAGATGGGTTGAATGCCCATCCTCATTCGCACTCTAATCTTCGCGCGGCACACGGGAAATAACTTCGGAGACAACGATTCTGACGAAGAAAGACATTGCACCCGATCCATATTGGGGAGACTTCTTTTGGGGTTGAGGACACTAGGTATTGGCACCATGGCTGGAGGAGATTTGTAATGGAGTAGCAGATATCAAGTGAAGTTTATACAGATGACAACTTCTATGGGGATGCGCCATTGGCTTGATTTAGCATTGATTTGTATTATCTGGCTTATGCTTTGTATGCATGTTTGATTTTTTCTATGGCGTAATGCTCCGCTTTCGACGGATATGCTACGCTTTTGAGGATGCAATGTTATATGCAATGGAAACTATATGCAGAGTGCCAAATAAAGGCATCGGTGTGATAGGGGAGCAAGATCATTGGGGTCCGTTGCTTGTTGTCTTGAAATGCCACTATGAGTTGACGTTAGAACCCTACAGTACCAAAGACTATTGGAAACTGTGCTGAGGGTTAGAGCATAGCTCTGCTGGGGAGGAAGTGACTTCGCCCGACTTTCTTTACATCCTATACTGCTTGGGGAATCATGAGTTTTGAGGGACCATTCTTTGTCTGCCATATTGAAGAGGGATATGGACCTCTTCAGGTGCCCCATGCTTACCAGCACTGATGAATTATACTCTTGAACTTTCATGCGGGATGATGACGACCTTTGTGACATGTCATAAGCCAAGATGACGGCTAGAACCTGCAACCTGCATAGAAAACAACGTTTGGATGCAAACGGTGCCCCCTAGAGCACTTTTATGTTTATGTAACATCATGTTTCGTTTTGATTTATGATTATTACCCCCATGCTTTCAATGCAATGTTTAATAACGAATTAAATCACACCTCGCATGCGAAAAATGAAAAGAAAAAAAAGGAAAGCTTTTGTCACAATATCATTTTATTGATGGAGTGCCTATGAATAGGCTTCTATACAAGGAAGCAACTCCTAAATGAGGTAGTTGCGAAAAAGAAAATAAAATGCAAAGAGCAAAATGGCAAAGAGAAATGCTCGGATTTCCATTAAAACTAATATTGCTACAGTTCCCATATCCTCGATCCTCTCAATGCTTTGCTTCAGAAGGGTAATGGTTGGATTGATATGTCCGTTCTGCCAAGGGCGTATAGTGGTCTTTGTGAAGGATATTCAGACTGCAGCCTCTCGCTTTTGATCCCTAACTTTTGCCTGGATCGCCCTTTCGGGTTTTCAATCCAGCGGGATACCCCATTTTGCCTAAGTCGCCCTTTCGGGTTTTCGACTTAGCGGGTTATTCTTTTTTGTTTATCCCTAACTTTTGCCCAAACCTTTTTGGTTTGCCGGGATGCCCTTATTTTTGCCTAGGTACGTCGACCTAGCGGGTCTTTTATGCGTAGTATTTTTTGACTGAGTCTGAATTGACTGGAAGCGGAACGTCTTCCCCATCCATCTTTGTCAGGATTAAAGCACCACCTGAAAATGCTTTCTTCACAATGTATGGTCCCTCATAGTTGGGAGTCCATTTTCCCCTTGGATCGGTGTGAATTGGCAAGATCTTCCTTACGACTAGGTCACCTGTGTGGAATTCTCGAGGCCGAATCTTCTTGTCATACGCTTTCTTGATCCTCTTTTGGTACAACTGGCCATGGCAGATAGCAGATAAGCGTTTCTCCTCAATTAGATTGAGATGATCAAGCCTCGTTTGAACCCATTCTGTTTCATCGAGTTTAGCATCCATCAAGACTCTCAACGAAGGAATTTCCACTTCGACAGGTAGTACGACCTCCATACCATAAACAAGAGAGAAGGGGGTTACCCAGTTGAAGTACGAACAGAAGTTCTATAGCCGTGTAAAGCAAACGGTAACATTTCATGCCAGTCTTTATACGTTCTGACCATCTTCTGGACGATCTTCTTTATATTCTTGTTAGCAGTTTCGACTGCGCCATTCATCTTTGGCCGATAGGGTGATGAATTGTGATGTTCAATCTTGAACTCTTCACACAACTCTGCCATCATCTTGTTATTAAGATTGGACCCGTTATCAGTGATGATCTTGCTTGGAACCCCATATCGGCATATGATTTCTTTCTTGATAAAGCGAGTGACGACTTGCTTGGTTACGTTCTTATAAGAAGCAGCTTCAACCCATTTGGTGAAGTAGTCGATAGCAACAAGAATAATTTTGTGTCCATTTGAAGCTTGTGGCTCTATCCGTCCAATCATGTCTATGCCCCACATAGCAAAGGGCCAAGGCGATGTCAGAACATTCAAAGGAGTTGGAGGAACATGAATTCTATTAGCATACACTTGGCATTTGTGGCACTTCTTCACGTATACATAACAATCACTTTCAATTGTCATCCAGTAATATCCCGCTCGCAAGATCTTTTTGGTCATAGAGTGCCCACTAGAATGAGTTCCGAAGGATCCTTCATGAATTTCCCGCATGATCAATTCTGCTTCGTGTCTATCCACGCATCTGAGCAAAACTGAATCATAGTTTCTTTTGTACAGGACGTCTCCTGACAAGAAGAATTTGGACGCTAACCTTCGAAGCGTTCGCTTATCACCAATCGTAGCATCTTCGGGATACTCTTGCTTCTCAACGTACCTCTTGATGTCGTAATACCATGGCTTTTCATCATACATATCTTCAGTAGTGAGACAGTGAGCAGGGAATACATGTGCAGGTTCTTTGTAACGGAGGATCCTTATGTCTGGCACTTCTTTAGGGGAGCTAACTCTGAACATAGCTGCCAAATTAGCCAAAGCATCTGCCAATTGATTCTCCTCTCGTGGGATGTGGTCAAAAGTGATTTCCTCGAAAGCGGGCAACAACTCCAAGATATAATCCTTATAAGGAACTAAATTGGGGTGTCGTGTTTCCCAATCACCTCTTACTTGATGTATGACCAAGGCAGAATCCCCGTAAACCTCAAGGATCTTGATCCTCATATCAATGGCTGCTTCGAGGCCCATTATGCAAGCTTCGTATTCTGCGACATTATTTGTGCAATCAAAGCATATTCTAGCTGTGAAAGGGATGTGAGTTTGACGAGGAGAAGTCAAAACTGCCCCAATACCATGGCCCATAGCATTTGATGCACCATTGAACGTGAGAGTCCATCGCTCTCCTGGTTCGGGTCCTTCATTATCATCCAGTTTCATGATATCTTCATCAGGAAAGTCAAACTTCATTGACTGATACTCTTCTAATGGCTGATGAGCAAGATGATCTGCAAGGACACTTCCTTTGATGGCCTTCTGTGTGACATACTGGATATCATATTCTGATAAAAGCATTTGCCACCGGGCTAGTCTTCCTGTAAGGGCCGGTTTTTTAAAGATGTACTTTATCGGGTCCATTTTGGAGATCAATAGAGTGGTGTGAGTCAACATATACTGCCTCAGTCGGCGAGCAGCCCATACCAAAGCACAGCAAGTTTTCTCGAGTAGTGAGTAACGAGATTCACAATCGGTAAACTTTTTGCTCAGGTAATAAATGGCGCACTCTTTTCGACCAGACTCGTCATGCTGGCCCAGCACACACCCCATAGATCTTTCAAGCACAGTTAAGTACATAAGAAGCGGTCTTCCAGGGACCGGAGGCATGATGATTGGTGGCTCTTGGAGATACTGTTTGATCTTTTCGAAGGCTTCTTGACAATGATCATCCCAACGGATATCTTGATTCTTGCGCAACAACTTAAAGATGGGTTCACAAGTGTCAGTGAGATGAGAAATGAACCTGGCTATATAATTCAATCTCCCAAGGAACCCCCGAACTTCTTTTTCATTCTTCGGTGTTGGCATATTCTGTATTGCTCTTACTTTATCAGGGTCGACCTCAATCCCTCGTTGACTCACAATGAATCCAAGTAGCTTTCCCGATCGCACTCCAAAAGTGCACTTGTTTGGATTAAGCCTCAACTTGAATTTTCGCAAACGAGCAAACAATTTCTCAAGATATACCAAATGTTCCTCCTCAGTTTGGGATTTTGCAATCATATCATCGACGTACACCTCAATCTCTTTATGGATCATGTCATGGAAGAGAGTCACCATTGCTCGTTGATATGTTGCACCAGCATTCTTAAGACCAAAAGGCATCACCTTATAGCAATACGTACCCCACGGAGTGGTAAAAGTAGTCTTGGTCATATCTTCAGGAGCCATCTTTATTTGATTATAGCCAGAAAAACCATCCATGAAGGAGAACACCGAATACTGAGCAGTGTTGTCGACTAGCACATCAATATGAGGGAGAGGAAAATCATCCTTCAGACTTGCCCTATTCAGATCTCGGTAGTCGACACACATGCGTACCTTTCCGTCCTTCTTAGGAACAGGTACGATGTTTGCAATCCAAGGAGGATATTCACATACAGATAGGAAACCAGCCTTCAACTGTTTTTCAACTTCCTCCTTGATTTTCAAAGCCATATCAGGTCGGGTTCTTCGTGGTTTTTGCTTTACAGGTGGACATTCTGGTTTGAGCGGTAGCCTGTGCATAACTATATCCGTGTCTAAACCAGGCATGTCTTCATATGACCAGGCGAAGATATCAACATACTCTCGAAGCAGCTCAATCAACCTTCTCTTTACATCACTTTGCAAAGCGGCACCTATCTTGACCTCTCTCTTTGCTTCTTCTGTACCGAGGTTGATGATTTCTATGGCTTCTTGATGTGGCTGAATAGATTTCTCCTCTTGTCTCAAAAGTCTTGCCAATTCCTCAGGGACTTCACAACCTTCCCCACTATCCTCATCAGCTTGGTCAATTGGATTCTCAAGGATATTAAGACGTGGAACTGTAACATTATCATTTTTTATGGAATCCGAGCTGGATCTGCACGATGGATGATTTATGCCTTAGAATGCAACACATAAAAAAGGAAAAAAGAAAAGCTTTGCCATTTTTGAAAAAGTTTTTAAAGTAAAAACAAAAATGAAAGAAATGGAACAGTAATTGCATGCGAAGATATGATTTTCATTCAATATTAAACAAATTGAAACAACATGGGGGCCCTTCTTTATACAAGTGGTCACAATGCTTAGGGCGAAGCATATGACTTATCAAAACAAGAAAATTACATCTCCATAAAAGTGACTCTGGGGATGTCCAAGATAGTCCAATTGTTGAGTTCCTGTCCAGGCGCAGCATGGCAAATGAATCTGGAGAGATCTTCTTCATCATCATCATCCACGGCGAGAACCTGACTTCCAGAACTGGTGCTTGCACTGACGAACACTTGAGAAATGGGGGGAATCACCTTCTTTCCAGGAATTATGCTGAGCTGAGTAGAAGAAGATGGTTGATACCCAAGGCCATACTTGTCTCGCTTCTCATGGACATCAATCAGCTTGCCCCAGGCACTATGGGGAGTACCAGCTTCTAAGAAGGCCTTAGCATCATTTAAAGACGAGAGGGGTGCTCCGAGTTCCTTCTTATTCTCAGTCACGGGGATTTTATCAACCGACACAATCTCTAAGGCTTGAAAAGGTGTCTCTTGTATCTCTCCCTCCACTTCAACATAACGGTATGATTCCAGATTATTGACTATCAAATCCTCTTCACCAGTGATCACAACAATCTTGTCATTCACAACAAATTTCAAACACTGATGGAGGGTAGATGTCACAGCCCCAGCAGCATGGATCCAAGGACGACCCAAGAGGCAAGTGTACGAAGGACGTATATCCATAACATAGAAGGCAATATAGAACATGTGAGGGCCAATCGAGACAGGCAAATCAATTTCTCCTTCTACGGACCTTCTAGAACCATCAAACGCTCTAACACTCATGGTACAAGGCCTCATCATAACCCCATCCATACTCAGCTTGAACAAAGTAGTTTTGGGCATCACATTAAGAGAAGAACCCGTATCAATCAGAACTCGAGACAACACAGCATCCAGACACTTGACAGAGATATGCAACGCTTTGTTGTGTGCTCTACCCTCAGGTGGGAGTTCATCATCAGAAAAAACCAAACAATTACCAGCAGCAATATTGGTCACAACCCCTTCAAACTGAGGCACGGTAATGTCTTGAGTCACGTGAGCGGAAGCCAGAACTTTCATTAGAGCATCACGGTGAGCTTCTGAATGCACCAAGAGGGACAAGATGGAGATCTTGGCTTGGGTTTGATCAAGTTGATCAATCACTTTGTAATCACTTTTCTTAATGATCCTCAAGAGTTGCTCGGCATCTTGTGCATTACGTGTTACAGGAGGGTCGACAGCGACTTGCTTTCCCTTAGCTTGTGCATTAGCGTCCTTATTGGTCTCTTTAGGAAGCGGAGGAGGGGCAGCAAAGATCCGACCACTACGGGTAATGCCACTAGTGCCAGCAATATTTGCGATGCTCGAATTACCCACTGGAGGACAGTCATACTTCTTCCCTCGAATATACACAGCATTATAACTCCAAGGAACATCCTTGGAATTACTCACAGGAGAAGGAACGAGAGATGAGGTTGAAGAGGTCAGAGGGGCATCTGGAACCTGAATAACCAACGGAGTTCTCGGAGCCTGAATGACCAAGGGAGTACTCGGAGCACGAATGACCAAAGGGGTACTTTGATTCTTTGACACCTCGGCAGGATAGTAAGGTATCTCTAGAGTAGCCACATCTTCGTCAGAAACAACCCTTTCCACTCTAAGAACGCCTTCATCCATCATTTTTTGAATCTCTTCTTTCAACTTAGCACATTCTTCCGGATTAGAAGAACATTCCAAACAGAAGTCATGTAATTCACACAAAACCTTTTGTTGCATGAGATGCTCTCTGATTGTTGCAAGCGGCATCTTAACCTCATTAACATCCGTTACCATGATCTGGTCGTCACATAACTCAATGGCATTGGTCGCACCAGCATGAGGAGGCATAGGGTTATTCTGCACATTAGGGCCAGTGGGAGCGAACGAGATAAGCTTGTCATCAAGGAGATCCTGAACTTTGTACTTCAATGCTCTACACCTTTCAATCGTATGGCCTGGGGCACCTGAATGAAATTCACATCGAGCATTAGCGTCATATCCGGGAGGAAGAGGATTAGGTGGAGGACCTATTTCGCGGAGTTGCACCAATTGACCAGCAAGCAATTGGGGGAGAAGCTGAGCATACGGCATGGGAACCGGATCTATACGCCTGTCAGGGTATCTTTGCCTCTGTGGACCTCTCTGACCTTGAGGCCTAGGATTCTGTTGGCGATTCTGAGGAGCGGCAGCTTGTTGTTGTGGCACGAAAGGCTGTTGAGGTGCCACCCAAGGTTGTGGAAGAGCAGCAGCATATGCCTGAGGGATATACGGACCAGGAACAGCATAAGGCATCGGATAATAAGGAGGTGGAACAGCAGAATATGCGGGAGCTCGGCCTTGGTCAACAGAAGCGGTGCTAGTCTCACCTTCCTTCTTCTTCACAAACCCAGAATACGGCTTCTTACCATTACCACCTGAGTTGCTAGGACTAGTAACACCTTGAATGGTACCAGCTTTGACACAATTCTCAACCCTCTCACCAATGATGACCACATCCGAAAAGGAAGGAGAAGTATTACTAACCATGTGCTAAAGATACGGCCCCTTCAGAGTTCCCATAAACAGATCAATCAACTCACGGTCCAAGAGAGGAGGTTGGACACGAGCAGCAAGCTCACGCCACCTCTGGGCGTATTCCTTAAAGGACTCTTCAGATTTCTGTGACATATTTTGTAGCTGTGCACGGCTAGGAGCCATAGCAGTATTGTAGTGGTATTGTTTCAAGAAGGCGTCGACAAGTTCTCCCCAAGTACTGACATTAGACCTCTCAAGTTTCATATACCACTCCAACGGGGCTCCAGTGAGACTGTCCTGGAAAAAATGCATAAGCAGAGGTTCGTTCTCAGCGTGAGCGGCCATCTTACGGCAGTAGGAACGAATGTGAGTCTCTGGGCAGGTGACTCCCTTGTACTTATCAAAGTCTGGCACCTTGAACTTCGGGGGAATCACAATCCCAGGTACCAAGCATAGAGCAGCAGTGTTGAAACTCGAAGTTTTAGCAACCTCAACGGCCTTAAGGCGTTCTTCGAGAGCTTGGTACATCTTAGCAGTTTCAGTCAACTCAGCAGTAAGATCATGTTCAAGATCGATAACCTCATGGTGGTCATCCACTACTTTTGGTATCCCCTCAACAGGAATCTCTTTAGTCTTTACTCCCCCATCAGCAGAGTTGGTAGGAGTATCCTTGACCATCCCAGCGACGCTCCTTCTGAGCTCTTCTTGTCCTTGGACAACGACATGGAGAGTCTCCATAAGTTGAGTCATTCTTTCTCTCATAACATCCATATCCCTACGGAGGGCAGCTTGATTCTATTCAAATTGGTCCATGATTCTCTTCTCGTTGTTTCTGGTGCGGTAAGGATGTAAGAAAGTCAGCTTCGTCGTCGGGAAAGAAATCTGTGTTGGAAGGGACCCCAATTAGAATCTGATAAAAACCTGTAAATGCAATATGATATGAGTGCATGGGTGCATGTGTGCATGTTTTATTATTTTCAAGACTTTTTAGCTTTGTCTCAAACCAACAACACAAGATAACGGAGAAGATAGTGGAGCATAATCAAGATAAGCACAACCAAGATAAGCAAACATAATTGATTAATTCTGCAACCAAGTTCTTGAAGTACAAAATATTCTGCTCCCATGAGCCAACAAATACAGTAATAGAAATAAGAATCCCATCCAACAAGTCTGGTGGTGATTCTACAACAAAGTCAACACTAAGCAGGATCTCCCATGTCCAAATGACGAAGAGGGCTATCTCCAATGTTCTTATAGCTCCAGGTCTTCATTTCTTCAAAAAGCTTTTTAGTCTCAGCACGGGTTGGCCTCTTAATGATTTCTTGAATCAGCAGGTCCTTTCTGAAATGCATTGTTTCCATGTAGCGGTTCTTTAACTCCCAACATCTGGCTTCCTCTTGAGCTTGGGTATTACCTTGACCTTTTTCTTCTACTTGACCCTTCAGCTTTCGGATTTCTTCATAGCACTTTTCTAAGGTTCCTTGGCGTTCCAACAAGAGTTTGTCTGCTTTCTTTCGACGAGCCCTTTCTGAATTGGCTTCTTCAGTCTGAATCTGGAGTCTTTCAGTCAAATCTGCCAACTGGGCCTCATAATGTTCCTTCAGCTTCTTCTCTTGAGATTCAGTAGATTTAGGGTCTATAGTCACTCTTGGCCTTTTCTGAGAAGTACTTCCTCTAGCATACAATTCTTCAAGCTCTATTTCTCTTATTTTCAACTTATGGAGAGCAGAAAGCTTCTCTTGCCTAGCAGTATTCATCTCAACTTGCATTGTTTCCATTTGTTCAGTCAATTTCCGATTTTGCTCAACAGTTCGATTATAACGAGGCATGGAGACAATGTTGGGTTGTTTACCAGCAGGGGGGTATAAAGGATCCTTGGGAGGGAAGGGCATCCCTTGAACAGCAACCACAGATTCGACCCACTTAGTATAATCCTCATAAGTAGCACAATCTCGTTGACCAAAATGTTTCTTGTCTCTCCAACAAATACTCTTCCATGCTTGTACAGCTTCTGCCATCTGCCCACTGTCGGTGGCCGAATGATAGAAAATATTCTCAGCAATTTCTGTCTGCTCAGGGGGACTGATAAAAGCAAATCCGAATGTTCTCCTAGCCAGGACGGGATTATAGTTGATTCCACCTCTAAGACCCATGAGAGGTACATTTTTGAACTTTCCGCAACTCATAATAACTTCCATGTCATCTAAGGATCTGTTGTGCCAGACAATATCTTTGGCCCTAAGCCCCATAATCCTCTCAGCCCACTTAGATGTGTGCCTATTATCAACGAAAGCGCCACGCTCAGGAAAATGTGACCTGAACCAACGATATAGCAACGGAGCACAGAATCTAACCAAACCTCCCTTCTGACTACTCTTGTGATGAATGGAGTGATAAACATCCCCCAAAAGTGTAGGAACCGGATTCTGCAGAATGAACATATGAATTGCATTCATGTCAACAAAGTTAGGAATGTTCGAGAACATCATGATACCATAGATACCTAGAGCCAAGATAGCCCTAAATGTGTCCCATTCCTTTGCTTCAGCAGCCTCACAACCTCTTTTGACCAGAAACTCCATGCAAAAACCAAAACCTCCTCCCTTCTTAGTGAGATTTGCTTCCACGACCGATTTGCTCAAATAAAGAGCCTTAGCAATTTCAATGGAATCAGGGGCCTTCATGGTGCCATAGTATGGTACTTCCTTCTTTATAGGAACGCCAAGAAATAGGGAATACTCTTCCAATGTTGGAACCAAGAGGTAGTCGGTGAACGTGAAGCAGCGAAGGGAAGGATTATAGAACTGAAGCAAAGTATGAACTCCCTCTTGCTCGTACTTGGTGAACGGCATCTTGAGAAGGCTCAGAATGTACCCATATTTTTCTCGGAAATTGGTTGACTCATCTGGCGTAATCTTCTTTGCTAAACACCCAAGGGAATCCAGATTCGGATTCAGGAAAGAATAAGAGGGGTTGCGTCTACCAGTCTTCATTGGTGTGGCCATGTGTTGGTCGGAGACAAAGCCAAAAAGTTCCTGAAAATAAATGAACATGCATGTTAAATGATATGGCGGAGTGCATTTCATCGGGAGAATCCTAAAGTCTTTTCATTATTTCTTTTCTTTTTCTTTTCTCTTTTTTTTTTTTGCAAAAAGTGTACATTTTGTCACTATTTTTGGAAATAGACTTTAGGATTCTCCACAAATGAAGTGAGGTGGATGCAATAGCATGATGTGTCATGTGTGTGATGCGGTGAGAGACTGAATGTCCCTCGCAGCTCTGAATAACTGGGTAACACTGAATGTAGCAGGTTCAAAATTCCGGCTTCAGATTGCAAAATGGAAATCAGGGTATGATGAAGGCTAGTATCCTGTCCCACCCCAAACTCACAGGTATGAATTCTAGACACGGACAGGTGGTCCCTAATGGTCACTAGGGTCTACAGTTGCCATGGGGTACAAAGTGTTTGAGGCAGCAAGCGTACCAGACACAGTGTTCCATGAAAGAACCTCGCCCAGTTGTGGTACCCCATGTTGAACTCGATCGTAGCAAGAGCCACGGGAGTCAACATGAGCATCCACGCTAATCCTATGTGTCACTGGCCTGGGTAGTGGGCCTTTTACCTCACAAAAACCCCCCACCTGCAAAACAGAGCAGAAAAATATGTGGTCCCCACGGGGACCCATAATATAGTCCAGATGCATGATGTGCAAGCAGAAATAAACATGATATGCAAGCAGAAAATAAACATGATATGCAAACATATATACAAGATGTAAACATATAAATAAACAAAGAAACACTGAATAAAAGAAACAAACAAAGGCTAGGATCGACTTGCTAAGTACGGACCCGCAATAGGTCTAACGTCCCCAGCAGAGTCGCCAGCTGTCGCACGCTCGCGAAAAATGAACAGAGTCGCCACCAATATATTTATCCCATAAGGGAAAGGAATATCAGAAAACCTAATAAGGGAAGGAACAGGGTCTTGCGACCAGAGAATCAAGGTACGGGAGTCGGTTACGCAAGGGGAAGGTATTAGCACCCCTCACGCCCATCGTACTCGATGGTATCCACCTATGTTTGTTTCTATCTAAAGGGTGTGTACTATGTCTACCTATATGCGAATGAATGCAAAAAGAAATACGGGGAAAAGAAGGAATTATTTACAAATGTGCTCGTTCAAGCCCCGCGACTTGATGCCTACGTATCCTTTTCAGGAATCAGAGCGCCGTAGTTCGGCTCCATAGTTTTGTTTGTTTTTTGTGTTTTTTAGTTGGGCGGCGTTAACGCTCGCGCTCTTGCATAAGGGATCGACCTAGGATGCAATAAGCGGAGATAACAATGCCCTTAAGAAGGGAGAGAAGAGAGAGAGTTTGAGTGTTTCGAGGAAATCCCTAAGGCAAGGGAAACTCGAGTTACTCTTTGGTTTGTGTCTTTTAGAATTTGGGAACTTACGCCCGAATGGAACCCTAAAGCAAGGGAGATCCAAGCACTCGAATGATTCCCTAAAGCAAGGGAGATTCAAGCTTCCATTCCCTTTTTAATGATTTTCACTTTTTTATTAATGTTTTTTTATGTTTTCTTTGTATTTTTTATGGAGATTTTATTCAAGTATTTATTAAGTGGTTTAATGTTGTAAAAGAAAAAGAATGAAAAAGAGGGGACTAGCCTATTCTCTAATCCTAATTGTTATTATAAGCCTAAGAGAAAGGGAGGAAAGTCTATTTAAGCATTTCACAATATAAAAATATTCACAAAAGGAAAAGAAATAAAATCTAAACTATTTATGAGAATATTCACAAGCAATGATATTTTTATTCATGTGAGAAACTATTTTGGAATTAAAAAAAATAAAACTATTCATTTTTTATGGTTTGATAACCAATCAAAAATCAAAGGAAACAACAATTAAAAAATTCCATTAAAAGAAAATAAATTCTAAAAAGTCTAATTGAATGAAAAATACTTTGTCATTTCTATTCAATTAATAAGCAAAAGAAAATAAAAGGAAAATCACTTCTTATTATTTGTTTTTGTTATAGCAAAGGGGGTGCACAAGTAATTCAGAATGAACCAAAAAACAGTTAAAGCTGATTGGGCCAGGAAAAAGGGGGTGGAGATAGCAAGGGCGTACAGGCCCAAGATCATATGCGTGGTGGTGCTCTAGTAGTTAGGGGGTGTAACCCAGAAAAGGAGACGGCCCAACGCGCTAGGGCCCAGTGCCATTCGTTCACCCTATTTTCATTCTTTTTTATTCTTATTGAGTTTCATAGCATGTATGTTATTGCATGGAACGTGACAAAGATATAGTGGAAATAAAATCAATTGGTCAATTAAACTTAAGTCACTAGCAGACAAAATCATGCACCAGCAGATCACAACGTGACACCTCAATTGCCAATGATTGAGAAACGGACAAAACAAAAATCAAAAAGAAAACCAGCGCCAATCAAATTGAGCCACGTACGCAGGCCTGGATAAAACGTGAGATAAACACATGCACCGGAGATCCCTTGCTCCGTCATCTTCTCCGGCCACTCCGGCGGCGGAGGCACCTTGAAATTTCCAGAAATCGACCGGACCACCACCGTTCCACTCGCATTCTCACGTAGATCACAGATCTACCATTATTTTCCATTAATTCCTACCCTAACAATCAAACCGAGGATAACTCTAAAACCCTAGTCAAGCACAACTTCACAAAAACTCAAGCTAAGCATATTAATCCACGTTTGAATGCGTCAGGAGCAAGATTATAGTATCAAAACGCTATGAAACGCCATCTAACATCATGAATCTTAAGCTACTAAGGAACTGTAAGAAGCTCATGCATACTCATCAGAACGTGCAAGCCAGATATGATACAGTTTAACATGCATCTCTATCATGTTTAGAGAGTTTAAGGCTTACTTGAAGTATCTTGAGCTAAGGATGAGAGCTTTCACGAATCCAAATCCACTTCTATGCGCTTAGATGATACGATCCACTTCAAGAAGCTACCGGCATTGTTGTGAGCTTTGTTTGGAGCGTTCTCAGCAACCGATTGGCGGAGATGATGAAGTTGTTCAGTGCTGCGTTGATGGCGAAAGAAGCTCGTGTTTGTTGCTGAAGTTTGAATTGAGAAAAAAAAGTGGCTGGAGTTTATTATGGAGGTTGGTTAGGGCGGCCGGAGGAGGCAGTTATGGTGGCAGTTGGCGGTGGAATGGGTGAGGGAAGAGAGAGAACTTAGGGAGATAACAAATGAAAGTGAGAGGAAGAGAGAGGAGAATGTGTAGTGTGGTGAATGAATCGTGAGAGAGTGTAGAGTGAAGGCTGTAGCTATTTTTATATGGCAAGTAATTAGTGAGTGGTGGTAATTTCTTGAATATGGGACTTAGAGGATATGTAGCTTGCAGCAAGTTTCTCATTTCTTTAATGTGGGACTTTGTTGTGCAATGCTTAATGCACAAGTTTGTGCAATTGAAGCAAGTCTTCCAAATGCTTTCACATATGTCATATATGCATGGCTCAATGAGGAAAAGCATGGATTGATGAGTCATGAATACCATACACATGCTGCAGCTTTTCAAACCTTGTGCCAAAAGTAAAGTACCTACAATATCTCCTTGCTCGACTTTGATCATGTCACTACCTTTGGAAGCACCTAAATCCTTCTCTAGACCATCAATTAACCCAATCTTAGTATCCATGTAATGAGGAGATGGAAGTGGGGGATTATGGTGTTGATGACCTCTTGGAATGAGGCTTGTAACTCACTCAAAATCTTGCTCAAAGATGGCAATGTATGGCTGCATCTATCCCTACGTGTGCCTTGGTTTTGTGCCTCAAGTGCTGGTGCCAATACACACTCTCCAAGTGCATGACTTTGGGCACCTCTTGTTAGCTCAATGCATGCTCGAAATTGATGAGACTGGATTCAATGGATAGGGGACATGGCAAGGAATAGTTTAGAACCAAGCTTGTTCAAGATAGTGACTTGTGGAGGAAGAAAGAGGCATTGACACTTGGCACACCATGTGTTTGCTGAAACGCGTTGCGTGCCCAGCATTCTGCGCCTTGGCTGCCTGCAGAGTTTGGTCAGGGTTGGGGCACCACCTTGAAGGCTTGTATCTCACTCAATATTTATCCAATCATACCAATTCTCGTTTCAATGGATAGAGGAGATGGCAAAGAAGAGATTGATACCAAGTTTGCACCCATGGCACTTCTATAGAGCTCTAAAAATGGCTGGCGATTTGGTATGCCAGGTGTTTGTGAAAATGCCAGGTCATGACCTGACTTGTGACCTGGAATAGGACTTGGTTCAAATGAGTTTCCAGAAACTTCACACCACTTTACCTCTTCATACAAGCTTCAAATGGAAAAGTGTCCAACTACAAAGTTGTTCTTCTCCATGAGAGGAACAACTTTGATGTTGGAATTTTCTTCAAACAATGCCATTTGCCACGTGTAATCTAGTGCTGAAGTGGACTGCTCATCAAGATTTAAAGTTCCAAAAAATTTTCTAAGTGTTGGAAACTTGTCTTTTTTGCTATTTTGGCAACTTTTTGTCGAACTCCCGATTTTATCCATTCTTCGACTTTTCTTGATTAATTTTCCACCAAAAGTCAATATTTGAATAATTCTTCTGATTTTGACCCAAAAGTCAACTGTTCTGATTTTTCCGACTATTGATGAAATTCCCGATTAAATCTCTTCCAGTCAAATCCAGTCAAACAAACACATCCACATAGTCAGTATGAGAAGCTTTTCACACATAGAAACCATTCCTGATTAACTGTTGACCAGAAAGTCAACTGGTTGACTTTGGTCAAAGAAACCCTGATTTAAGGAACCGGATGATTTGCAGGCCAGTATCCTTCAATCAATGCCTTGACTTGAGATTGAGAAAAAACCCCAATCTAGGAGGATTTCCTTGAACATGGAACCACATGATTATACCTCAGTCTCCTTATTTTCTGGTCGAAATTCTTTGCCACGGAGCTTTTTCTTGCTAGTCTTTGATTGACCAATGATATGCATGCATGGGTATGGATTATGACCTAAGTGATGTATGTACATGAATGTAAAGCCTAAGCCAGTTAGAAGTTAAAGGATAGGACAAATTTGGGGTATGACAATTGTTGATATTAAAGGATAGGTATTTGAGGGAAGAACCATAATATTTATTGCTTCAGACAAAAACTAAATGTATGGATTATTTCTGTTGTAAACCCTTAGTGTCCTCATCTCCTTTTCAGTAGGAGTTTCTGAACATCTAGGAGTTGTGTATAAATGTTGAAGGAGTAAGCGCTTGACTTTTATTTTCTCATTTTCTTACCATATCTTATAGGATAATCAGCAGCCAATTTCATACAGATCATTAGTTCCTAAATAGTCATAACCGGAAAAAAAGAAAGATATTCATTGAAACACTTTAGACACATTTAATATAAACAAAATGTAAGAAAATTAGATGAAAAAGCACTAAGAAATTGAGTCTCTTCCGAGATTATTAAGGTTTTCATCTCTGACAATTTTATATCCTCCGACATACAATATAAGGTGGAGAATTAACATTATCAATATCGTCTTTATGAAGATCACATTGAATCTGCACATGTATATAAAGTAAAAGTAAACTTAAATAGTAATAGGTTGAATACTAGTAAAAGTTTTCTAACAATACCTTAACCCATGTCTTAATAATATGGGTGCGAATTGATAGATTCGTTGACTTGTCATTAATGAACAATTAGCTTGTGAAAAGAAATTTAATTGTTCTTTCTGAACCAACACTATCTTGAAGTAGTTGACCACTTCTTATACAAGCTTGGGATAAAAGATCTTCTAAATCTGTCTGTGACAAAATTTCTCCATTCGGAATAATATATTTCAGTAATCCATCACAAAAAAAAATGTAGAGGTTACCAAGCCTGCACATAAATAGAAATGCATCATTTCATTAATTTAAAAATTAACAAAGTAAATAAAAAGTAAATTAACAAAAGCAAATAAAAGACAAATTAAAATTAAAAATTAACAAAAACAATTAAAAGTAATTATAAACTACAAAATTAATGAAACTATGCAGTTGCAGACTTTTATATTCAGCGGTTAATACATGGATTTTTGCAGTGTGATTCTACATCTAATGTTTAGCAGAACTATCAATTGAGTTGACTAAACCAAACAACATAATGCTCCTTACATTGAAATAAATAATTTATGATATTTGTTTTAAAACATTAATATGATATATTGTCTCACAAGAAACTTACCATTAAAATCCGTTCATTTGCAGCATTACGAGTTTCACACACTGTAATTTCTCTTGGAACGGATTTTTCATGGCCTTCAAAATTATTACAAAAATTTGGACAAAAAAAGGGATAACCTATGTTGAAACCTTATTGAAGCTGAATTATTTTCTCTAAAATAATGTATCCATTATTCAGTATTTGGAACTTGACTAGAGTCATCTGATAAATTCTTGACAGAGTCTTTATCCACATGCAATAGACAAAGAGGATCATTAAGCCTTCTGCTTTCCCACAGTAGGGTTGATTGTTTCCTAGTTGAGTAATTCTTTAAATTATACATTTTATTCAGCAGAAGATATACATCTTTGGCGTTGAAACCCTTTAAAAATAAATGCAAAAGAGTATCCTTTTATTAAAAATATTATGCAAAAACAATAAAAAAACAAATTGCTCAAGAAGAAAAACAGACATTCGATTGTAAAAAATGAAATAGACTGTGAAGTAGATACATTATACTTTTATCCAATAGAGAAATCGTCATGAAGTCACTGCAATCTGTATGTTTAATGTATAAACATAAATATGTTGGTATTGAAATAGAGAAGCATATTGAGATCAAATGAATAAACGATAAAACATTACGGTAAATAAAAGAAACTAGAGAAAAAAAATGACACACAATGAAGTAAAGTTGTTTAATCCATCATAATATAAATAATAAAGCAAATAATTCACAATGAAGCAAAATTATTATTGATAAATCTCATCCCTTGCACTATCTTGATATGTTTTAATACCTTTAGAAAAGAGTCACCTTCCCCGGTACATAGTGCATGAAGACATTATGCAAGACACAACTGATGAGTAATGGGATTCTCTTGTGTAAGCTTTTTCATCTCACCATAAATCTTCTCCTGTTGGTCATAAATATTTACCAGTTGGAGTGAACAAACTTTATATGAAGGGCATGTCCATCTCTAATATAAAATTCATTGTTGATATTAAAGGATAGGTATTTGAGGGAAGAACCATAATATTTATTGCTTCAGACAAAAACTAAATGTATGGATTATTTCTGTTGTAAACCCTTAGTGTCCTCATCTCCTTTTCAGTAGGAGTTTCTGAACATCTAGGAGTTGTGTATAAATGTTGCAGGAGTAAGCGCTTGACTTTTATTTTCTCATTTTCTTACCATATCTTAAAGGATAATCAGTAGCCAATTTCATACATATCATTAGTTCCTAAATAGTCATAACCGGAAAAAAAGAAAGATATTCATTGAAACACTTTAGACACATTTAATATAAACAAAATGTAAGAAAATTAGATGAAAAAGCACTAAGAAACTGAGTCTCTTCCGAGATTATTAAGGTTTTCATCTCTGACAATTTTATATCCTCCGACATATAATATAAGGTGCGAGAATTAACCTTATCAATATCGTCTTTATGAAGATCACATTGAATCTGCACATGTATATAAAGTAAAAGTAAACTTAAATAGTAATAGGTTGAATACTAGTAAAAGTTTTCTAACAATACCTTAACCCATGTCTTAATAATATGGGTGCGAATTGATAGATTCGTTGACTTGTCTTTAATGAACAATTAGCTTGTTAAAAGAAATTTAATTGTTCTTTCTGAACCAACACTATCTTGAAGTAGTTGACCACTTCTTATACAAGCTTGGGATAAAAGATCTTCTAAATCTGTTTGTGACAAAATTTCTCCATTCAGAATTGTGGTTGTCGTTTTTTTTACCTCCCCGTTTCACTTGGGAGGACGGCACGCTAGACCCTTCACGCGAAATTTGGAAGGAGAATGCGCCCGTGGTGGGAGGAATTTTATTTCAGTTCTTCCTACGATATCACACGAACTTTCTTATTTGTCCTACGAGTAGGAAAGGGGAAAAAAGATCTCAACTAAACCCTAGGAGTTTGCTAAGTGTGGGGATTCACCTAGACTAGAAATTCTGGAGTCCAGGAGGTCGGTTATACATAGGGAAGTGTTTAAACACCCTACATATCTGTAGTACTCTACAGGAACCTTCTCTGTGTCTAAATGTGTTTGTGCTGCTAATGATTATTGGGAAAGTTTCTCCTTTGTATTAGGAGAAGGAATTGAATTGAATAAAAGAAAGACAGACAGACTGACTGACTATTTTTGGTATTTTATTAGCTCGCTGAGATTCCTTGTGAACTTCATGCCTACATATCCCTAATGGAAGTCAGAGCTTAATGTAGTTCGGGGAACTAATTAATTATTAATTATTTTTGGGTGCCTTGCTTGAAGCTCAAGGTTGAAGCTTGAATTAAATCTCTGTTTACAGTAAAGAGACATGAATTTATCTTTACAGAGAGGTATTTCTACTATTCCACCACAAACATTAAAAGAGTGACAGAATGATTGAACTCATTTCATTAAGAGAGTGACCTTACTTGTGTGTTTGCAAGTATGCTAGTATCTCTTAAATGAAAGAAAGATGCTCGTCCAAATTAGGGAAAGTTACCACATGTCTGGGTTTTACTGCCAGCTCATGCCTTTCAAAATCCTAAATGGGAGACTTGATTAAAATGATGAAATGATGTAATGTTTGTTTGTTTGAATGTGGTGAGATAGAAGAAAGATCTCTCTATAGAGATAAGCTATGTCTATCTACTGTATAAAAGATTTGATTTTTTAGCTGGCTTGTATGAGGCCCAAGCTTGAGGCTTTTTGATTGATTGATTATTATTATGACTCTGGGAGAAAACTCCACTGGGGATTAATTTACAAGGGATTTTTATGTTCTGTACAAAGCCCAGAATTGAGGCTGACTCTACTTAGGGAAAATCTATTTTGATAGGGTTTTATTTGGTGTTCTGTACAAAGCCCAGAATTGAGGCTGACTCTAACTAGGGGAAACATTATTTTCTGCCTTTTATGAAGCCCAAGGTTGTGGCGGACTCTTAAATAAACTGAGTATGGATGACTCTATGGGAAAAGATCCTAGATGTTAGGAATCTTTGACACACGACATATGGTTTATCTGCCTTGTACAAAGCCCAAGGTTGTGGCTACCTGAATGATGAAGGACTCACTGGGGAGACTCTATTATCTGCCTTGCACAATGCCCAAGGTTGAGGCTGACTATTAACAAGGGAGTTTTAATGTTTTGGTGCCTTGTATGAAGCCCAAGGTTGAGGCTAACTATTTTTGTTGGATTTTGACTCTATTGAAGGATTTATTTATTAAAAGACTGATTTTTTTTGGAAGCTAACCCTTTCAAGGGATTTTGACTCAGCTGGAGAAATTGTCTGTTAAAAAGACTGATTTTTGTCATGTTTTTGGAGGCTGACCCTTTCCAGGGGTTTTGACTCTTTTGGGGAAATTATCTCCTAAGAGAAATGAATCTTTGGTTTTTGAAGAAGTGATTTTGGAGGCTAACCCTTTCCAGGGGTTTTTTATTAAGATGAAAGAATGATTTGGAGGCTAACCCTTTCCAGGGGTTTTGTTAAAATGATAAAATGATTTGGAGGCTAACCCTTTCCAGGGGTTTTTGTTAAAAATGGCAGAAATATTATCTAGTGGAGACTTCTTGTTTAAAGCCCAAGATGAAGGCTGACTCTTGCTGAGGATAAGCAAACAGGGATCCTAGACTCTGCTTAGGAAAATTGATGAAGATAAGGGTGACAGAGACTGTCCATGTCTCTCATTCCAAAAGGTGTACTCAATGTAAAATTGAGACAAACTTAGCTTGTTTAAAGTCTGGTTTAAATTGGAAGAAACTCACCAGGGTATGTTAAAAGGTGACTAAAGACCTGTTCCTATGTTTATAAGAAACCTGATGGGTCCTTGTATACAAGCTCAAGAGGAAGCTGGAAATACTTTTAAGAAGCCTGTGGGTCCTTGTACAAAGCCCAAGAGGAGGCTAATCGAGGGTCATCGAGGGTCCTTGTTATAGCACAAGAGAAAGCTATGTGGTTTTGAACTTATTTTGGCTCTAAGCAAATGGGTAAGAGGTTTCACCGGGAATAATTCCTCTTGGGTGGATGTGTCCTATTTTTTTTGAATTCTAAGGTTTTTGCCAAGATGTTTCACCGGGAATAATTCATCTTGGGGGTTTGAACTACAGATCTCTAATTAGGAAAGAGCCTTCACCGGGAAGACATTCTCAATCCTAGGTCATATTCCTATAATATATATATATATAATGTTTAACTGTCCTAGGGTTTACACTCAAACGTAGTTCTAAACTAATATATGCACAGTTTATACTTGACAGTAATTTAAATAAAGACTGTAAATTGAAAGCTTGTAAAGCCTAACCTGAATGGAGTGGAGGCCTTTGAAGAAGTATGTACAAAGCCTTACCAACAGTTGATGCATAACAGTTGAATATATAGTATAAACAGTTAATGGTTTTTTTGAAAACAGAAGAAGTGAAGATGGACATAGGTCACATAGGTATCTGAAGAGTTTCACCGGGAATAATGCCCTTCAAATACCAGAAGAATGTTTTGAAAACAGAAAGAAGATTTTGAAAATACAGTTTTGAAAAACAAACTATGAAAAGAAGAAGGTGTTGGGACTTATACTCTATTAGAGGCCCACTTAAAAATGATTTACTGTTTATGAGAAACAGTTGAAAATGATTGACATGATATAAGGTTTTGTTGTTTGAAAACCTTAATCATCCGTTTAATCGGAGGTTGAAAACAGTTTTGCAAATTGACAAAAGTCAACTTAATCAAGGTAAAGATAAAATCTATACCTAATTAAGACCTAATAAAACCTAATAAACATACTATATTTAAAGTATTTAAGAAAACACTTAAAACATACTATTTTAAACCTAATAAAAATATATGAAATAAATAATATTTTTATGATTTTTTTGATTATTCATAAAATAGGTATATTAAATAACAAGTGTGTGAAAAATGAAGTGAAAATGGATTAGTTTGATAGGTTAAATAATTATGTGAAGTTTGTGAATAAAACAAAAGAAAATAGTGGTAAAAAATTGGGTTTGTCTCCTTCAAGGCTTGAACCCACGCCCTATAGGTTACCAAACAAAACAAATACCAACTAGGCCACGCGCGTGGCTTGTTTAAGAAGGGAGCCCATATGATTTTATGTAGAACAAAGCAATGAATGAGTTAAAAAAGAAAATAAATGAACAAAAGGTCTGAGGGGGGGATCGAACCCCAGACCTAAGGCAAGGCAAGGCTTTTGGACGCGCGCTGTAACCACTGGGACACTACCATTCATTCGTATATGACACAGCTATCATTCAAAATAAGATAAACTCAATTCTGGAAATTCAAAAAAATGGCGCCACCATCTTCATCTTCAACCTCAAGCTTCAAGATTTGAAATTTTGCTATCTCTTTCGTTTCTCAACCAAACTTAAAGATGTAAACATGGATTTTGCCCGTTTTTGAACGAGGATCATGATGGTATCCTTTAATTTCATTTATTTTCAGTGTAACTCAAAATTCGCACGCATGAACACTAAGAACCCTAAAACTGAAATTTAACATGAAATACTCTATATGCATGATATGATGCAATTGATTGAGGGCTAATGATCCTTAAAGGTGCAGAAACCAATTGGTAACTTCATTTCTAATTTATCATGCGTGAATTATAGAGTTTGAAGTTCTTGAAACTTACCTGAAAAATGAAGATTTGGCTCTGATCAAAGTGTGTTGCAGAGTTGTTGCTAAGATCCAGATAGCTTCAGTGATCCTCCTGGAAGGTGTTGAGATGCTTAACTTGGACTGAAAGTGCCCAGAACCTCTTGCTCGACCCCAACTGCAACAGCTCCAAGTGAGAGGTGAAGATGATGATTCTCCACGCCCAGAAGTATTCCAGAGGTCTGGATCACCTCTAAATGCTTCCCCCAATGTGTTTGAATACTTACTTCCAAAGAGAGAGCTTTGGTTTGAAGAATCTGAGTCTTCTTGCCAAAGGACCTTTGAAAAAACTAAGTATGAAGAAAGAAGAGAGAAAGCAAGAATTCTGTTGCTTTGGTGTGTTTTTCTACTGAGGTATGCTCTCCTATTTATAGGCAAATGGTTCAGTATAGTTGCAGAGGAGTGAGCTTGCTTAGTGAGGTTGATTTGGTTTTCTTGGCCATGAAGGAAGTTTGCAAATATCTCTTATGCAATGATGAGAATTTTGATTCCATTTGATCAATCCCCTAGCCCTCGATTTTGCTTGATCTTAGGGGACAATTCTGAGACAGAAATGAGCTCTAATTGGTTGGTGAGAAGATTCCTTGGGTGATTCATCAATTTGCCATAAATTCCCAAATGTAATCATTACATAATCACATGTTCTTGTTTTGGGAATCTTCCTCAATTCTTATGCTATGGTGAAAATGAATGCATGGCATGTTTTCAGATGTGTTATGGGTCGTGTAGCATCCATAAGTGAGGTCATGTGCACAAAATTTCAAAGTTCAAAAATGAGGCATGACCTATAATTTCACTTCATGAGGCCAACTTTGAACAAGCATAACTCCTAGCTCAAAATGAATTTGGAGAAGGTTGAGCATAATTTGGAAAGCCCTAAACATCTACTTCAAATCATTAGTTTATGGTTTCTTCAGAATCATTTGGGAAAATTGTGAAAAATGAGCCCAAAGTTGGATGAAAACTAGGTTAAAACACTTAGAAAAATTTCTAAGTTTTTATAACCTAAAGCTTCAAAATTCCAAATCTCTTAAATGGTTGATCTTTTGAAAAAAGTTCCTATGTAAGATGTTGTTTTATTTTGCAAGATCTACAACTTTCATGTTGGAAGTTTTTTGAGTTGTGTAGGTGAAATTTTGAGTTCCCACAATGCCCTCAAAAACCCTAATTCCCGACTTTTTGCTCCTTGATGATTCTTCTTGAATTTCTTTGGTCAAATGACTTTAATATCCATATATTGATGATATTGATCTTTGAAAGTCATGGTTTGACCAAAAATCTTAAAAGTCAAAGGTGATCCCATACAGTTGGCTTTTTCCAGATAAAGTGAGATTTTGGACTTTTGTGTGGAATTAAGATCTTCTCCTCAAATGAGTGATGTAAATGGGTTATATTGAGGTATTAGAGGTTCTTGAATCATGTCTTGAGTTTTGGATCCATGCCCTGATTAAAAGTCAACTATCCAGATGAATTAGGTTAAAAACCCTAATTGTCGACCAGATGAAATTGGTGACTGTGGATCTTGAATTGAGGTGTGATGTCCAGTGGATCTTATTGTATGGATCATTTGAAGATGATTTAAGTCTTTAATATATGTTTTGGAGCTTTTTAGGGTTTCCCAAAGGTGATCCCTGATTTCAGTCCTTGATAGGCTCAAAAACCCTAGTCTGGTGACCTGAGTAAACCTGTACTCAGATGACTGGGTGTCTAATCAATCATAGGTGAATATAAAAGTGAAGCTTTTGAGTCCTATGATTGTGTTAGAGACCAATCCTTCTATTGATTGATCCTTTGCCTGAGTTTTCTTGTCTTTGAACATCCTTGATTAAATGCCAGATGAAGAAGTGACTGCTCTGGGTACTTGCTTTGACCTGATGAAAATCCTGAAGATATGTCATCTCAGGGGGGTCAAAAATTAGGGTATGACAGATGCCCCTATTTAAGTTTCTTTTATCCGGAGGGAGAGAGATTGATATCTCGATCTCTCCTGCGTGAAAGAGACTTAAATATCAAAGAATGCCCGAATTTTTGGCGCTCCTGAGATGTTGTAATTGATAAAATCTTTTCATGAACTGATCCCGTTGTCGCACTTAGCGGGGGATGAGGAGACAAACTCCTGTAGGAATACGTTATGTGGATTCTGGTGAATGGATGGCAATGTAGGATGCACAATCCATCTTCTTTAACTAAGTGTTGATACTTAGAAAAAGGTAAACAACCTCCCCTTGTTTCGGATGTCCATATCTCGAAACTGGTCTCGGTCGCGTTTGGACAATATCTCAGATAAAGAGAAAATTTCCAAAGGTTTGTTTCCTCATCAAAGTTCTCATCAGCACTCGGAGATGAGACGCCATTTGATGGTAATAAAGAAACTTCAAAGGTTTGTTTCCTCATCAAACTTCTCATCAGCACTTGGAGATGAGACGCCATTTGATGGTAATAAAGAAACTTCAAAGGTTTGTTTCCTCATCAAACTTCTCATCAGCACTTGGAGATGAGACGCCATTTGATGGTAATAAAGAAACTTCACCATCTTCCCTTTTGACTTGACGTCTTGAAAGAATGTCATATGGCCTCATGATCTTTTGAGGGGCTAATGACTTTGCTTGAAAGCAGACGAACTGTTTTCGGGGTGAAAACCCACATTCATCGACTTGTGCCAGGGAACCAACAAACTGTTTTCCTAAGAAGAGAACCGCCATTTGTCGACTCTGAAAGGGATGAAACATCTCAGAAATAGACAAACTGTTTAAAGAAACTGCCATTTGTCGATCTCTTGAATGTTTAACAGACAAACTGTCTTTCCTTGGGGAAAGACTGCCATTTTCCAATTGCTAGGGGAACAAACTGTCTTCTACTGGGAGAGACTGCCATTTGTTGACCCTGCCGTGAAAGAAAGTGAGCAAATTGTCTTCTATCGAAGGAGACTGCCATTTGCTGACTTTGTTGAGGAATCTTTAAGCGAAACGAACTGTCTTCATGAAGAAGGCTGCCATTCGTTATTTCTGTCCGAAAAAGTGAGTGAACTGTCTTTTGCCGAAAGAGACTGCCATTCACTGACTCCGCTGGGGATCATTTGTCGATCTGTTGGGGAGATTCCAAATTATTTTCTTTGAAGAAAAGTGGCATCTCTTGACCCTGCTGGGGAAATACCAAACTGTTTTCTTTGACGAAGAGTGGCATCTCTTGACCCTGCTGGGGAAATACCAAACTGTTTTCCAGGAGGAAAAACTACCACTTGTTAATTATGTCGGGGAATCCACACTTCTTGGAGAAGAGAACCGCTCATCGACCCTGTGGGGAATTCCAAAATGCGAAATAGACTATCTCATCTGAAGAAGACTGTCGAGCGTCGCTCTGCGGGAGAATCTCGGCTGAGGAACTCCAAAAGTGAACAAACTATCTCTTTGAGGGAGACTACCATTTGTTGACTTACTTGGGGAATTTGGGTGTATGAACCTTCTTCATGAAGAAGATAACCCTTTCACAACTTTGCAGGGGAATCTCGAGTATATGCCCAAGTAATTTGGGTATTAACACTATCAAAACCTGGCTAGACTATGCTCATTACGCAAATATGGTGTGAGACAAAATGCATGAATATTACGATGATTATGAAATGCAAAGTGAATGTGAATAGAATTGTCGCGGATGTAAAATCCTATGATACGACTTGAATCTTGTTGATCAGAAGATGTCTTCTTCTTGTAGTTTGAACTCTGTTGGGGATACCTGGTTATCAGTTGTCCGATGTCCGAAGTAAGTAATATGAATTGAAGTGAAGATCCGTCATCGGGAGATGTTCGCAAAGCGACCTCATGGGGAAATCTTGGTTCCCGGAGTCTCAACCGTTCTCGGAGAAACTATTTGCATTCTTCCTATTGTTTGTAAACCTTAGAAAGAGATTTCACCTTTATTTTTGCAAATAAATTCATTTTATTTTATGAAAACATTTGTTTCAAGAAAAATGACTGTTTAAACTTAAAACGCATTTCAAGAAACTGAATAAGACTCGATTTGCAAAGAAAGGCACAAGGCTCAAATTATTATATATGGAATGGTAATCAGCCAAATGCTTGATTCCATGGAGTATTTACAAAGTTGGAAATTGGTAATTTTTGGGAAAAGGGCTACGATGAAACGTGACGACCGTTATCTTTCCCTTCCACTCCGGGTTGCGCTGTATTCGTGCTTCGTAGAAGATGACCTACTGCTGATGAATACTCCGCTATGGATCTTTGAATGATCAAGTTTGTCCTGAACACAGTTACTTGCCATATATCCCTAACTTTTGCGTAAACTACCCCTTTCGGGTTTTAAGTTTACCGGGATTGATTATTTATTTTTTATGTCTCTAACTTTTGCCTGAATCGCCCTTTCGGGTTTTCGATTCACCGAGACGCTCTTTTTTGCCTAAGTCGCTTTTTGCGAGTTTTCAACTTAGCGAGCTGTTCTTTTGTTTTTATTTAGGCGAAGTATTTCTTGACTGCGTCGACGTTCACAGGACGGGTGAATTCTTCTCCATCCATAGTCGTGAGTATTAGGGATCCTCCTGAGAAAGCTCTCTTGACCACGTAGGGGCCGTCATAATTGGGAGTCCATTTCCCTCTTGAATCTGTGAGAAAAGATTGAATCTTTTTTAGTACAAGGTCGCCTTCTTTGATTGTGCGAGGTCGAACCTTTTTGTCGAAAGCTTTCTTCATTCTTTGTTGATATAGCTGACCGTGGCATAAAGCTGTCATGCGCTTTTCTTCGATTAAGTTCAATTCATCGAATCTGCTTTGACACCACTCGGCCTCTGTTAATTTTGCCTCCATCAAGACTCTCATTGATGGAGTCTCAACCTCTATAGGTAGGACTGCCTCCATGCCATATACAAGGGAGAAAGGAGTTGCTCCAGTCGAAGTACGTACTGATGTACGGTAACCATGAAGAGCATACGGGAGCATTTCATGCCAATCTTTGTAAGTGATGACCATCTTCTGAACGATTTTCTTGATGTTTTTGTTAGCTGCTTCTACAGCTCCATTCATCTTTGGTCTGTAAGGAGATGAGTTGTGATGTTCAATCTTGAATTCTTCACAAAGCTCCTTCATCATTTTGTTATTCAAATTTGACCCATTGTCAGTGATTATCTTGCTAGGAATGTCGTAGCGACAGATGATGTGATTCTTGATAAACCTGACGACAACTTGTCTTGTAACGTTTGCATATGAAGCTGCTTCAACCCATTTGGTGAAATAGTCTATAGCTACCAATATGAAGCGATGTCCGTTGGACGCTTTTGGCTCGATCATTCCAATCATGTCGATTCCCCACATGGAGAAAGGCCAAGGGGAAGAAAGTATGTTGAGAAGAGATGGTGGCACATGAATTCTATCGGCGTAGATCTGACATTTGTGACACCTCTTTGCGTACTGGTAGCAATCTGACTCCATCGTCAACCAATAATATCCTGCTCTCAGTATTTTCCTTGTCATGGTATGTCCATTGGTGTGAGTACCAAAGGAACCTTCATGTATTTCTCTCATGAGTACTACTGCTTCTTTTCTGTCAACGCATCTGAGCAGAACCATGTCGAAGTTTCTCTTGTACAGAACATCTTCATTCAGGAAGAATCTACAAGCTAACCTTCTCAAAGTCTTTCTATCTTTCTTTGACGTCCCGAGAGGGTACTCTTGTCTTTGAAGAAAGTTCTTGATGTCGTGATACCACGGTTTGTCGTCGATGATTGCTTCTACTGTGAAAACATGAGCGGGCCTATCCAGGCGCATAACATCGATCCGAGGAATGTCATTCCAATGATTTATCCTAATCATGGAAGAGAGTGTGGCTAATGCATCAGCCAAGTTATTTTCTTCACGAGGAATGTGATGAAAATCTACCCTGTCGAAGAATGGTAACAATCTTCTCGCGTAGTCTTTGTAAGGAATTAGCCCTGGTTGGCGTGTTTCCCATTCTCCTTTGATTTGATTGATGACCAAAGCAGAATCCCCGTATACATCCAAGTGTTTAATTCTTAGATCCACGGCTTCTTCGAGACCCATGATGCAAGCTTCATATTCGGCCTCATTGTTTGTGCACTTGAAAGTTAATCTGGCAGTAAATGGAATATGGGTACCCTGAGGTGTAACAATGATTGCCCCAATTCCTTGTCCATAAGCATTGACAGCTTCGTCAAAGATTAAGCCCCACTGGGATCCTATCTCAGGTCCTTCGTCTGGTAGTGGCTCGTCGTAATCTTACATCTTGAGGTACATGACGTCCTCGTCTGGAAAGTCGAAACTGGTTGATTCATGACCATTGAGTGGATGGTGAGCCAGGTGCTCAGCTAGGATACTTCCTTTCACGGCTTTCTGAGCGTGATACTCAATGTCATATTCTGATAACAACATCTGCCAACAGGCAATTCTCCCAGTTAAAGCAGGCTTCTCAAAGATGTACTTGATTGGATCCATATGAGAGATCAAACAAGTAGTATGTCGAATCATGTACTGGCGGAGACGCTTGGCAGCCCAGGCCAAAGCACAACACGTCTTCTCGAGCATGGAGTAGCGGGATTCACAGTCAGTGAATTTCTTGCTTAGGTAGTAAATGGCATGCTCTTTTCTTCTCGTCTCGTCTTGCTGTCCAAGGACACAACCCATGGAATCTTCTAAGACGGTTAAGTACCTTATCAAAGGTCTTCCTTCCACTGGAGGAGACAAAATGGGTGGTTCGAGCAGATATTCTTTAATTCTGTCGAACACTTTCTGACAATCGTCTGTCCAGACGCAACTTTGATTTTTCCGTAGAAGTTTGAAAATAGGAGCACAAGTTGCAGTCATGAGATATATGAATCTCGAGATGTAATTCAGACGTCCAAGAAATCCTCTAACTTGTTTCTCGGTTCTGGGTGAAGGCATTTCTTGAATTGCCTTGACTTTGTCCGGATTTACTTCAATTCCTCGTTTGCTGACAATGAAACCAAGGAGTTTTCCTGAGTAGACACCAAAGGTGCATTTGTTGGGGTTCAGGCGAAGCTGAAACTTCCGTAAGCGTTGAAATAACTTTGTCAGATTCTATATGTGATCTTCTTCATTTTCTGATTTAGCAATCATGTCGTCCACATAGACTTCCACTTCTTTATGCATCATGTCGTGGAAAAGCGTAGTCATGGCTCTTTGATAAGTTGCCCCTGCGTTCTTTAGTCCAAAAGGCATAACACGGTAGCAGAACGTGCCCCAGGGGGTGATGAAAGCTGTTTTCTCCATGTCTTCAGGTGCCATTTTGATTTGGTTGTATCCTGAAAATCCGTCCATGAATGAGAAAACTTTGGATTTTGCTGTACTGTCTACCAACATATCAATATGTGGTAAAGGAAAATCATCCTTAGGGCTAGCTTTGTTCAAATCTCTGTAGTCGACGCACATGCGGACTTTTCCGTCTTTCTTAGGAATGGGAACAATGTTAGCTAACCACTGAGGGTATTCTGAAGTGACGAGGAAACCTGTGTTGATCTGCTTTTGAACTTCCTCTTTGATTTTCATGGCCATCTCCGGATGAGTTCTTCTCAATTTTTGCTTGACCGGAGGGCATTCTGCTTTTAATGGCAAGTGATGCTCCACTATACTGGTATCCAACCCTGGCATATCTTGATAAGACCAAGCGAAGACATCTGAGAATTCTTTGAGCAGCTGTATCAAACTCTCTCTGATCTCTGAACTGAGCGAAGCTCCAATCTTAACCTCTTTTCTGTTTCCATCGGAACTAAGGTTAATGATCTCTAGAGGCTCATTGTATGGCTGAATGGCCTTTTCCTTTTGTTGAAGTAATCGCGAAATTTCCTTTGATATTTCTTCGTCTTCTTCTTCCTCTGCCTCGAATACAGGAAACTCAAAGCTTGGAGAAGTCATACGGTCGCACGTTTCAACGGGGTATTTTATGATTAATCTGCATATGTGTGATAAACTTTATTTAGACAACGAGGGAAGACTCGGTGTATGCAGTTAATGGAATTTTTGATGTTTTTTTAGGGTGTTTTTTAGGATTACCAATTTCCGAAAAAAAAGAAAAGGAAAAACTAATGGAGGAACAAAATGACATTTTTTATTTATTGACAGTCATTTCTTGAAACAAAGACCCTATAAAACAAAACTCTATTGCTTTGGGCGAAGCAAAGAGGGACATTTTCTTAAGAAATAGTAAAATGCAAAGCCCTATGAAACATCTCTTCACCCTGGGCTATGGTGAGAGGATAAAATAACGATGAAAGTTCCTACTTAGGAGTGCGAACAACAGTTATAACTTCAACAGCTGTCCAATAGTGGCGAACCCCATTGTGCACTAAGTAATTTGGAACCTTAGGCTTAAGCTGGCCTGTGGTAGGTCTTGATTTACCAACCACTGTCTTTGCAACACTCAGACGATCTTCTTCTACTTCAGCAGACTGAGCGGTGTGAGCATACCCATTTCCAAGTGGAGTATGTCGGACTTTCTTTTGAGGAAACTTCCAATCTTCTGAATGGAGAGACTCGTTGTCGGAGACACTTTCGAGATCATCCTCTTCTGTATTTTGGTCTTGCTCTTCTCCCAAGATGGCATTGACTAGATATGCACACTCTAGATCCGTAGCCTCGGAAGGTGACTTGGGGATATAATCCTCAATGATGATTTCACCAGTCGATGATGATGAATAACAAGGGTTATACATCTCTTTTGGCTGAGAGAGGTACTCAAAATCACTGTTCCATCCAGTTGGAACAATATCTTCAAGAGAGATTCTTGAACTTTCAGGAGCGGAGTATTTCACCATGTAGTCGAATTTTCCGCTTGGTTCTCCTAATGTATCCCAGGTTTCTTCGGGGATAGGAGGAACTTCTTCTGATGAACCATGACTTCTGGTGGTGAAGCTATTTGTAACTTTGTCACTGCTTGGTCGAGTCTTACTTTCAGATCCTTTAGTCGGATAACAGCAAGGTGAATCAGACTCTGATAGGGAGATGTATCCTGCTTTGTTAAGATAGGATAGCCATTCCTCTTCATCGGTGTTTTCCGTGCCGATGGTATTGACTGTTTGTTGAACAGGTTGAAGAAAACCTCCGCTGCGGAAAGTTTCTTGAATTGGAAGAACTACCTCAATTCCTGGAATAGTCTTTGATGATGTTGGAAAGAATCCAACTCCTGTTCTGTTCTTGTTGTTGGTAGGAATATTAATGTGCCCCCAACCACTGGTAGTGCCATCCTTTACAACTTGGATTGCATCTCTGTAGGAAGGAATAGACGCTGCTTTCTCCTTTCCTTTTTCCTTATCCAAGGAAAGTGCTTGGAATTTAGTTCCAACAACTTCTTTTGGTTCTATGTCGGAGAATGATGACAGGTTGCTGACGATCAGAGCTCGTTCTCCACATACGGTTACCAATTTGTCATTTCTTATGAACTTCAGTTTCTGATGAAGTGTTGAAGTAATTGCCCCAGCCTCATGAATCCATGGGCGACCTAGCAAACAACTGTATTGTGCTGGAATATCCATAACTTGGAAAGTGATTTTGAACGTCTGAGGTCCAATAGTTATGGGAAGATCCACTTCTCCAAAAACTGACTTCCTTGATCCATCAAATGCTTTGATGATGACATGACTTTTTCTTAGAGGGTAATCTTCGAAGGATAATCTCGATAATGTTGATTTAGGCATGACGTTGAGAGAGGATCCATTGTCTATTAGGACTCCTGTGAGTGTATCACCCATGCAGCCAACTGAGATGTGAAGTGGAAGATTGTGGCCCACTCCTTCTTCAGGAAGATCTTTGTCACAGAAACTTAGGTTAGTTCCGGCAGAGATGTTGGCAACGATGTTGTTGAATTGGCTTATTGTAACACTTGGTTCTACGAAAGCTTGTTCCAAAACTTTCTGTAGAGCTTCCCTATGAGCTTCAGAACTCAATAGCAGGGAAAGAACAGAAATCCTAGACGGAGTATGTAGTAATTGATCTACAATGTTGTATTCACTCCTCTGGATTAACTTCAAGATCTCATCATTTTCTTTCGCTTGAACAGCATTGGTCGGAAGATTGTCTTGCTTATGTGGTACTTCCTCCGAAGGTTTCTCCACATTTTCTGTTGTTCTGTTGAAGACTCGTCCACTTCTGGTGACTCGACTAACATCAGCAATGTTGACAACAGACGGTAATGGTATTTCCTTACCATTTTCAATGAATGTAGCGTTGTACTTGTATGGTATAGCCTTGCTAGACTCATACGGTACAGGACCTGGTAAGTAGATGACTAGTGGTGCAACTGCTGTCTTCCTGCTATCATACTTAACTTGCATAGGTTCACCTTGATTAATTTGAGGAGATACGGTAAAGACTTCATCATCTTCTCTGTTGGCAAGAACTGTAATGGTATTGTCATCCATCAGCTTTTGAATGTCGTTGCGAACATGCAAACATCCTAGTGAATTTCTTCGACAAATTCTGCATCTACTGTAAGCGTGGAAATCTGTTCCAAAGTAGGCAAGTCCATTTAAAGTTTTATGGAACCTGACTACCGATCCTTCAAGATCTTCAACTTTGTAGATTTTGTATTCTCCTGGACATCCTTGAACCATGTTGATGTCATGTTCAGTTCTGACTCGGATATGTTAAATCCATCCTAAGTCCATTTGTTCTTGTAATGCAGCTTGAACTACGGCACATCCTTGATTATTCTTTGGACAAATATCGCATGTGAAGTAGTTGTGAGGTGGTACATGGCCGTACCCAACTTGTTTAGCGTGCATCTTAACAAGATTTTCCCCTATCTGACGAATGTTGTAGATTTGAATGACGTTAGGGTGTTGATCTATCCAATTTACTGAAGCTTCTTTATGCTGCGGCAAAGGATTTGCTTGGACGTTTGGACTAGTATCTTTGAAGGATAGCATTCCGCTCTTCACTAATCGTTGGACGTCAATCTTGAAAGGGAAACAGTTCTCAATATTGTGACCTGGTGCCCCCTGATGATAAGGACAAGACTGGTCAGCCTTATACCATGGTGAGGAACTGTTTGTAGGATTTGGAGGACTCCTTGTCTGAATGAGTCCTTTTGCCAGTAATGTTGGAAATAATTCCGCATACGGCATTGGTACGGGGTCAAAGGTAGGATACCTTGGAGCCCGATTGTTGTAATTTGGAGGTCGAACCTGCTGCTGAGGTTGCTGCGACCTTTGTTGAATTTGTTGTTGCGAGACCTGAGGTTGATAAGCAGGCGCTGAGTTAACAACCGGAGTTATTGCTGCAACTTGAGGTTGGAATTTCTTCTTGATTTTGTGCAAGACATTGCTGACATCTTGATCCTTTTTCTTCTGGAAAGAACTTCCATACTTCCTTGGACCAATAGAAGATTCCGGTTCTTTGTTCAAGCGTCCTTCTCGAACTGCTTCTTCTAAACGTACACCCATGTTTACCATCTCGGTAAAGTCACTTGGTGCACTTGCAACCATTCGTCCGTAGTAAAATGGACTCAAAGTTTTGAGATAGATTTTTGTCATTTCTTTCTCTTCAAGTGGTGGACAGATTTGTGCAGCAACTTCACGCCATCTTTGAGCGTATTCCTTGAAGTTTTCTCTATCCTTTTGAGTCATGGCCCGGAGTTGATCTCTGTCGGGAGCCATATCCAGATTGTACTTATACTGTTTGACGAAGGCCTCTCCGAGGTCTCGAAAAGTACGAATCTCTGAACTGTCCAAGTTCATGTACCATTTGAGTGCAGCACCTGTCAGGTTGTCTTGAAAATAATGAATGAGTAATTGTTGATTGTCAGTCTGAGTTGACATTCTTCGAGCGTACATTACGAGGTGACTTTGTGGGCATGAATTCCCTTTGTACTTCTCGAAATCTGGTACTTTGAATTTGTGAGGAATCTTAACATTTGGAACCAGACAGAGGTCTGCAGCATTCTTTCCAAATAAATCTTGTCCTCGAAGAGTCTTGAGTTCCTTCTGGATTTGCAGAAACTGTTCCTGGAACTCGTCCAATCTTTCATACACGCCAGCATCCTCACTGGGAGCGTGATGATATACTTGTCCGCCCTGTGGAGGAAAAGTATGCATAATAGGTCGTGGAGAAGTCATGACAGCAGATCTTGGTATCTCAGCATTCTGTTGTGTGAAACCCATTGCCGTTGCTCTTGGAACTTCAATTTCCAGAGGTTTGTAACCCTCCGGTGGTTGCATCTCCATTGTAGCTCTTGGAACTTCAGAAACTGGGGGTATTTACCCTTCTGGAGTAAAGTTATACGGCATGCCCCAAGGTCGGTTGGGTGGCATGGCATACTGAGGAATAGGAGTAGAAACAATCTCGGAAACCACAGTCCTTTGTGGTTCTTCTGGCGTTGGTCGATTCTGTGCAACTACCAGGGCTTCTACCATACTATTGAGTCTTTCAACAGCATCTTTGAGAGTATTAACCTCTTCTCTGAGTTCTCCATTCTCTTGCTCAAATTCTTCCATTCTTTTCTTGCGACTTGAACGAGTGTTGTATGGATGAGACAGCTTGAAAGTCTTGGTTCACCTCCTTCTCCTCCTCTCTTTCTGGAGAAAGGAAAGTGACTATTAGATCCGCGACAATTCTCGCGTCAGTGCGTACGACTAAAGCGATGTATGATATGCAATTAAGTTAATATTTTTCAAGGAAACACCATAATTACGTTATGAAACATCAAACTTTTATTAATTAAGCGAAAACGCCGTTTTTACACACTTTGAAAAGGGAAATACAGAGAAACTGAGAGAAAGGACTCTAAAACTTTGACGAAGAGCCGACTTCACGTTCTAACATCTTCTTCTGTTTCTTGAGCTGAGCATTCTCTGACGTTAGCTGATCGATGATCCAGGAAGCATGAGGGATATGATGAGAAAGTGACGTTTGTGACACTTGTCGATTGAGCACTTCAAGTAACTCATCCTTCCTTCTTAGGATGTTATGAATCTCAACGTTTTCCGTGTTGACGATTCGATACTTGTTCCTCCAAGCATTCCTTTCTTGGCATACCTTGTTTAATGCCGCTTGTAATTTTTCAACATCGGTGGAGAAAAGGTAAATTGGTTCCCTTAGGGGAATAGGTTCTTGATGCTGATATGGCATCCTGAGCTTGAATGCTCTGATGCGTACCCATTGAAGGTAAGGATCTAGGGAGATGCAAAGATGTTTTCCTAACAATCTTCTCCCTTTGCTGTGAACAAGACGCCAGGCTTGGACAATTTCCTTCTTCAGCACGTTGCCATGATCGTCGATGTTCTTGAAGAACAGACCCTCCAATTGGATGTTACTTGGTATATTTTTCATGGGATAGCCGTATTGACGACGGGCTAAAGCTGGATTGTAACTGATTCCTCCCTTAGTTCCAATAAGGGGTATGTTGGGAAAACTTCCGCAACTGAAGATGATCTTGGTTTCGTCGTTGTCAGGACTACACCAATCAATGTCTGTATGAGTGAGAGACACGATTTTCTGTGACCAGTAAAGGCCATCTGTCATATTCCAGAAAGTGCTAGACTTTGGCAGGTGCGAAACAAACCATTCGTATAACAACGGTACGCAGCATGTGATTAATCCTCCTCGCTGCAGGTTTCTTGAATGCACAGAGTGATAAGCATCCGCAAGCAAGGTTGGAACTGGATTTCCAATTAAGAAGATCTTAATTGCGTTGATGTCGACGAAATCGTTAATGTTAGGAAACAAAAACAATCCGTAAATAAGCAAAGCCAAGATTTCCTCAAAAGCGCCCATATCTTGGATGCTGACGAAGTACCGAGCTTGATCAAACAGGAATTTGGAGGGCAATCCTTGAATTCCTCCTCTACTCACCATATGAGTTCTGATGTCGACTACGTTCAAAGGAGTAGTTGCAGCAATGATAATGTCGTCAGGATTCTTTTCCAAACCGGAGTACGGATCTTGCGCGTACACGGGTATTCCAATCAGACGAGAGTACTCCTCCAACGTAGGCATGAGCTGATAATCTGGAAAGGTGAAGCAGTGATACGTTGGATCGTAAAACTGTACCAAGGTGGGAAGGATCCCATCCACAATGTTGGTATTGAGCAAAGGCAGAAGTTTTCCATACTTCTCCTTGAAAGCCTGGGGGTTGACCACCAATTTTCCGAGCTTTCCCAGTTCCTTGACCTGGGGAATCTTGAAGGTGTATTTCCTAGCTCTCTTTCTCCCATAATCCATGGTATAGATCCTTAAGTCCTTTCTCCGTTTCTCTCTTTCTATGAAGTTCAAAACGTTCGTTATTTAGTTTCCTTGAAAAACGACTCGAAAAAAACTCTTTTGTTTTTAGTTGTTATTAATGAATGATGCATGAATGCATGAATGCACACACAAGAGTTTTAAACAAACATGGCGTTGAAGGGTATAGTGGTCATGAAGTCAAAACGCAAACCTCGCCCCAATGGTAAACTAAGGATAAGGATTTTTGTACCTGTAGAACGGGTTCTAGGGGTCTCAGAGTTTTTGCTCAACCTTAAAGATACGTTGACTGGTATCTATAAGAGAGTTTTCTCTGAGTGTAGTATCTGCGTGACAATTACTTTCGTAATCACCGCTCTACGTCCTAAAAAAGGCTTTAAGTGGGGTTAATGTGTTTCTAGGTCCTCCTGGTACAAATCAGTCTCGGAATGCAGTGGCGCAGTTAATCACAACCAGCCAGGCAAATCCCAAGAGTAGACTTGGAAACCAAGATTAGAGGGTCTTCACTGGGAAGACATCCTCCATCCTATCTTATGTTGCACTCAAATCCGGGTATAGGATTTCTCACCACAAGGGGGAATCAAGCCCTTTCCCAATACAGAATAAACAAAATAAACAAATATAAATGCAACAAACACATGATATGACACAGAGGTTAGGCAGGACCTCTCTTGTTTAAGGGGGAATTTGGCATCCCTAATTCCTCATTGGGGTTGGACCAGCAACAGGTCAACCATTGGTTTGGATGAAAAACCAAGGTTTTTAACACTTATATCCCCAGCAGAGTCGCCATTTTTCTGTGGTTGTCGTTTTTTTTACCTCCCCGTTTCACTTGGGAGGACGGCACGCTAGACCCTTCACGCGAAATTTGGAAGGAGAATGCGCCCGTGGTTGGAGGAATTTTATTTCAGTTCTTCCTACGATATCACACGAACTTTCTTATTTGTCCTACGAGTAGGAAAGGGGAAAAAAGATCTCAACTAAACCCTAGGAGTTTGCTAAGTGTGGGGATTCACCTAAACTAGAAATTCTGGAGTCCGGGAGGTCGGTTATACATAGGGAAGTGTTTAAACACCCTACATATCTGTAGTACTCTACAGGAACCTTCTCTGTGTCTAAATGTGTTTGTGCTGCTAATGATTATTGGGAAAGTTTCTCCTTTGTATTAGGAGAAGGAATTGAATTGAATAAAAGAAAGACAGACAGACTGACTGACTATTTTTGGTATTTTATTAGCTCGCTGAGATTCCTTGTGAACCTCATGCCTACATATCCCTAATGGAAGTCAGAGCTTAATGTAGTTCGGGGAACTAATTAATTATTAATTATTTTTGGGTGCCTTGCTTGAAGCTCAAGGTTGAAGCCTGAATTAAATCTCTGTTTACAGTAAAGAGACATGAATTTATCTTTACAGAGAGGTATTTCTACTATTCCACCACAAACATTAAAAGAGTGACAGAATGATTGAATTAATTTCATTAAGAGAGTGACCTTACTTGTGTGTTTGCAAGTATGCTAGTATCTCTTAAATGAAAGAAAGATGCTCGTCCAAATTAGGGAAAGTTACCACATGTTTGGGTTTTACTGCCAGCTCATGCCTTTCAAAATCCTAAATGGGAGACTTGATTAAAATGATGAAATGATGTAATGTTTGTTTGTTTGAATGTGGTGAGATAGAAGAAAGATCTCTCTATAGAGATAAGCTATGTCTATCTACTGTATAAAAGATTTGATTTTTTAGCTGGCTTGTATGAGGCCCAAGCTTGAGGCTTTTTGATTGATTGATTATTATTATGACTCTGGGAGAAAACTCCACTGGGGATTAATTTACAAGGGATTTTTATGTTCTGTACAAAGCCCAGAATTGAGGCTGACTCTACATAGGGAAAATCTATTTTGATGGGTTTTATTTGGTGTTCTGTACAAAGCCCAGAATTGAGGCTGACTCTAACTAGGGGAAATATTATTTTCTGCCTTGTATGAAGCCCAAGGTTGTGGCGGACTCTTAAATAAACTGAGTATGGATGACTCTATGGGAAAAGATCCTAGATGTTAGGAATCTTTGACACACGACATATGGTTTATCAGCCTTGTACAAAGCCCAAGGTTGTGGCTACCTGAATGATGAAGGACTCACTGGGGAGACTCTATTATCTGCCTTGCACAATGCCCAAGGTTGAGGCTGACTATTGTTTTGGTGCCTTGTATGAAGCCCAAGGTTGAGGCTAACTATTTTTGTTGGATTTTGACTCTATTGAAGGATTTATTTATTAAAAGACTGATTTTTTTTTTGGAAGCTAACCCTTTCCAGGTATTTTGACTCAGTTGGAGAAATTGTCTGTTAAAAAGACTGATTTTTGTCATGTTTTTGGAGGCTGACCCTTTACAGGGGTTTTGACTCTTTTGGGGAAATTATCTCCTAAGAGAAATGAATCTTTGGTTTTTGAAGAAGTGATTTTGGAGGCTAACCTTTTCCAGGGGTTTTTTATTAAGATGAAAGAATGATTTGGAGGCTAACCCTTTCCAGGGGTTTTGTTAAAATGATAAAATGATTTGGAGGCTAACCCTTTCCAGGGGTTTTTGTTAAAAATGGCAGAAAGATTATCTAGTGGAGACTTCTTGTTTAAAGCCCAAGATGAAGGCTGACTCTTGCTGAGGATAAGCAAACAGGGATCCTAGACTCTGCTAAGGAAAATTGATGAAGATAAGGGTGACAGAGACTGTCCATGTCTCTCATTCCAAAAGGTGTACTCAATGTAAAATTGAGACAAACTTAGCTTGTTTAAAGTCTGGTTTAAATTGGAAGAAATTCACCAGGGTATGTTAAAAGGTGACTAAAGACCTGTTCCTATGTTTATAAGAAACCTGATGGGTCCTTGTATACAAGCTCAAGAGGAAGCTGGAAATGCTTTTAAGAAGCCTGTGGGTCCTTGTACAAAGCCCAAGAGGAGGCTAATCGAGGGTCATCGAGGGTCCTTGTTATAGCACAAGAGAAAGCTATGTGGTTTTGAACTTATTTTGGCTCTAAGCAAATGGGTAAGAGGTTTCACCGGGAATAATTCCTCTTGGGTGGATGTGTCCTATTTTTTTTGAATTCTAAGGTTTTTGCCAAGATGTTTCACCGGGAATAATTCATCTTGGGGGTTTGAACTACAGATCTCTAATTAGGAAAGAGCCTTCACCGGGAAGACATTCTCAATCCTAGGTCATATTCCTATAATATATATATATATAATGTTTAACTGTCCTAGGGTTTACACTCAAACGTAGTTCTAAACTAATATATGCACAGTTTATACTTGACAGTAATTTAAATAAAGACTGTAAATTGAAAGCTTGTAAAGCCTAACCTGGATGGAGTGGAGGCCTTTGAAGAAGTATGTACAAAGCCTTACCAACAGTTGATGCATAACAGTTGAATATATAGTATAAACAGTTAATGGTTTTTTTGAAAACAGAAGAAGTGAAGATGGACATAGGTCACATAGGTATCTAAAGAGTTTCACCGGGAATAATGCCCTTCAAATACCAGAAGAATGTTTTGAAAACAGAAAGAAGATTTTGAAAATACAGTTTTGAAAAACAAACTATGAAAAGAAGAAGGTGTTGGGACTTATACTCTATTAGAGGCCCACTTAAAAATGATTTACTGTTTATGAGAAACAGTTGAAAATGATTGACATGATATAAGGTTTTATTGTTTGAAAACCTTAATCATCCGTTTAATCGGAGGTTGAAAACAGTTTTGCAAATTGACAAAAGTCAACTTAATCAAGGTAAAGATAAAATCTATACCTAATTAAGACCTAAATGATTAGGGTTTTATCATAAAATTATTCACAAGGATAATTAGGTCAAAACAAAATAAAAATGTATATTTAAAGTATTTAAGAAAACACTTAAAACATACTATTTTAAACCTAATAAAAATATATGAAATAAATAATATTTTTATGATTAATTTGATTATTCATAAAATAGGTATATTAAATAACAAGTGTGTGAAAAATGAAGTGAAAATGGATTAGTTTGATAGGTTAAATAATTATGTGAAGTTTGTGAATAAAACAAAAGAAAATAGTGGTAAAAAATTGGGTTTGTCTCCTTCAAGGCTTGAACCCACGCCCTATAGGTTACCAAACAAAACACATACCAACTGGGCCACGCGCGTGGCTTGTTTAAGAAGGGAGCCCATATGATTATATGTAGAACAAAGCAATGAATGAGTTAAAAAAGAAAATAAATGAACAAAAGGTCTGAGGGGGGGATCGAACCCCAGACCTAAGGCAAGGCAAGGCTTTTGGACGCGCGCTGTAACCACTGGGACACTACCATTCATTCGTATATGACACAACTATCATTCAAAATAAGATAAACTCAATTCTGGAAATTCAAAAAAATGGCGCCACCATCTTCATCTTCAACCTCAAGCTTCAAGATTTGAAATTTTGCTATCTCTTTCGTTTCTCAACCAAACTTAAAGATGTAAACATGGATTTTGCTCGTTTTTAATCGAGGATCATCATGGTATCCTTTAATTTCATTTATTTTCAGTGTAACTCAAAATTCGCACGCATGAACACTAAGAACCCTAAAACTAAAATTTAACATGAAATACTCTATATGCATGATATGATGCAATTGATTGAGGGCTAATGATCCTTAAAAGTGCAGAAACCAATTGGTAACTTCATTTCTAATTTATCATGCGTGAATTATAGAGTTTGAAGTTCTTGAACCTTACCTGAAAAATGAAGATTTGGCTCTGATCAAAGTGTGTTGCAGAGTTGTTGCAACGATCCAGATAGCTTCAGTGATCCTCCTGGAAGGTGTTGAGATGCTTAACTTGGACTGAAAGTGCCCAAAACCTCTTGCTCGACCCCAACTGCAACAGCTCCAAGTGAGAGGTGAAGATGATGATTCTCCACGCCCAGAAGTATTCCAGAGGTCTGGATCACCTCTAAAGCTTCAAAATTCCAAATCTCTTAAATGGTTGATCTTTTGAAAAAAGTTCCTATGTAAGATGTTGTTTTATTTTGCAAGATCTACAACTTTCATGTTGGAAGTTTTTTGAGTTGTGTAGGTGAAATTTTGAGTTCCCACAATGCCCTCAAAAACCCTAATTCCCGACTTTTTGCTCCTTGATGATTCTTCTTGAATTTCTTTGGTCAAATGACTTTAATATCCATATATTGATGATATTGATCTTTGAAAGTCATGGTTTGACCAAAAATCTTAAAAGTCAAAGGTGATCCCATACAGTTGACTTTTTCCAGATAAAGTGAGATTTTGGACTTTTGTGTGGAATTAAGATCTTCTCCTCAAATGAGTGATGTAAATGGGTTATATTGAGGCAGTAGAGGTTCTTGAATCATGTCTTGAGTTTTGGATCCATGCCCTGATTAAAAGTCAACTATCCAGATGAATTAGGTTAAAAACCCTAATTGTCGACCAGATGAAATTGGTGACTGTGGATCTTGAATTGAGGTGTGATGTCCAGTGGATCTTATTGTATGGATCATTTGAAGATGATTGAAGTCTTTAATAGATGTCTTGGAGCTTTTTAGGGTTTCCCAAAGGTGATCCCTTATTTTAGTCCTTGATAGGCTCAAAAACCCTAGTCTGGTGACCTGAGTAAACCTGTACTCAGATGACTGGGTGTCTAATCAATCATAGGTGAATATAAAAGTGAAGCTTTTGAGTCCTATGATTGTGTTAGAGACCAATCCTTCTATTGATTGATCCTTTGCCTGAGTTTTCTTGTCTTTGAACATCCTTGATTAAATGCCAGATGAAGAAGTGACTGCTCTGGGTACTTGCTTTGACCTGATGAAAATCCTGAAGATATGTCATCTCAGGGGGGTCAAAAATTAGGGTATGACAGGAATAATATATTTCAGTAATCCATCACAAAAAAATGTAGAGGTTACCAAGCCTGCACATAAATAGAAATGCATCATTTCATTAATATAAAAATTAACAAAGTAAATAAAAGTAAATTAACAAAAGCAAATAAAAGACAAATTAAAATTAAAAATTAACAAAAACAATTAAAAGTAAATTATAAACTACAAAATTAATGAAACTATGCAGTTGTAGACTTTTGTATTCAGCGTTGAATACATGGATTTTTGCAGTGTGATTCTACATCTAATGTTTAGCAGAACTATCAATTGAGTTGACTAAACCAAACAACATAATGCTCCTTACATTGAAATAAATAATTTATGATATTTGTTTTAAAACATTAATATGATATATTGTCTCACAAGAAACTTACCATTAAAATCCGTTCATTTGCAGCATTACGAGTTTCACAAACTGTAATTTCTCTTGGAATGGATTTTTCATGGCCTTCAAAATTATTACAAAAATTTGGACAAAAAAAAGGATAACCTATGTTGAAACCTTATTGAAGCTGAATTATTTTCTCTAAAATAATGTATCCATTATTCAGTATTTGGAACTTGACTAGAGTCATCTGATAAATTCTTGACGGAGTCTTTATCCACATGCAATAGACAAAGAGGATCATTAAGCCTTCTGCTTTCCCACAGTAGGGTTAACTGTTTCCCAGTTGAGTAATTCTTTATTCAGCAGAAGATATACATCTTTGGCGTTGATACCCTTTAAAAATAAATGCAAAAGAGTATCCTTTTATTAAAAATATTATGCAAAAACAATAAAAAAAAAAAACAAATTGCTCAAGAAGAAAAACAGACATTCGATTGTAAAAAATGAAATAAACTGTGAAGTAGATACATTATACTTTTATCCAATAGAGAAATCGTCATGAAGTCACTGCAATCTGTATGTTTAATGTATAAACATAAATAAGTTGGTATTGAAATAGAGAAGCATATTGAGATCAAATGAATAAACGATAAAACATTACGGTAAATAAAAGAAACTAAAGAAAAAAAATGACACACAATGAAGTAAAGTTGTTTAATCCATCATAATATAAATAATAAAGCAAATAATTCACAATGAAGAAAAATTATTATTGACAAATCTCATCCCTTGCACTATCTTGATATGTTTTAATACCTTTAGAAAAGAGTCACATTCTCCGGTACATAGTGCATGAAGACATTATGCAAGACACAACTGATGAGTAATGGGATTCTCTTGTGTAAGCTTTTTCATCTCACCATAAATCTTCTCTTGTTGGTCATAAATATTTACTAGTTGGAGTGAACAAACTTTATATGAAGGGCATGTCCATCTCTAATATAAAATTCATTGTTGATATTAAAGGATAGGTATTTGAGGGAAGAACCATAATATTTATTGCTTCAGACAAAAACTAAATGTATGGATTATTTCTGTTGTAAACCCTTAGTGTCCTCATCTCCTTTTCAGTAGGAGTTTCTGAACATCTAGGAGTTGTGTATAAATGTTGCAGGAGTAAGCGCTTGACTTTTATTTTCGCATTTTCTTACCATATTTTAAAGGATAATCAGTAGCCAATTTCATACATATCATTAGTTCCTAAATAGTCATAACCGAAAAAAAAGAAAGATATTCATTGAAACACTTTAGACACATTTAATATAAACAAAATGTAAGAAAATTAGATGAAAAGGCACTAAGAAATTGAGTCTCTTCCGAGATTATTAAGGTTTTCATCTCTGACAATTTTATATCCTCCGACATACAATATAAGGTGCGAGAATTAACATTATCAATATCGTCTTTATGAAGATCACATTGAATCTGCACATGTATATAAAGTAAAAGTAAACTTAAATAGTAATAGGTTGAATACTAGTAAAAGTTTTCTAACAATACCTTAACCCATGTCTTAATAATATGGGTGCGAATTGATAAATTCGTTGACCACTTCTTATACAAGCTTGGGATAAAAGATCTTCTAAATCTGTCTGTGACAAAATTTCTCCATTCGGAATAATATATTTCAGTAATCCATCACAAAAAAAAATGTAGAGGTTACCAAGCCTGCACATAAATAGAAATGCATCATTTCATTAATATAAAAATTAACAAAGTAAATAAAAAGTAAATTAACAAAAGCGAATAAAAGACAAATTAAAATTAAAAATTAACAAAAACAATTAAAAGTAATTATAAACTACAAAATTAATGAAACTATGCAGTTGCAGACTTTTATATTCAGCGGTTAATACATGGATTTTTGCAGTGTGATTCTACATCTAATGTTTAGCAGAACTATCAATTGAGTTAACTAAACCAAACAACAAAATGCTCCTTACGTTGAAATAAATAATTTATGATATTTGTTTTAAAACATTAATATGATATATTGTCTCACAAGAAACTTACCATTAAAATCCGTTCATTTGCATCATTACGAGTTTCACAAACTATAATTTCTCTTGGAACGGATTTTTCATGGCCTTCAAAATTATTACAAAAATTTGGACAAAAAAAAGGATAACCTATGTTGAAACCCTATTGAAGCTGAATTATTTTCTCTAAAATAATGTATCCAATATTCAGTATTTGGAACTTGACTAGAGTCATCTGATAAATAATTGATGGAGTCTTTATCCACATGCAATAGACAAAGAGGATCATTAAGCCTTCTGCTTTCCCACAGTAGGGTTAATTGTTTCCCAGTTGAGTAATTCTTTAAATTATACATTTTATTCAGCAGAAGATATACATCTTTGGCGTTGAAACCCTTTAAAAATAAATGCAAAAGAGTATCCTTTTATTAAAAATATTATGCAAAAACAATAAAAAAAACAAATTGCTCAAGAAGAAAAACAGACATTCGATTGTAAAAAATGAAATAGACTGTGAAGTAGATACATTATACTTTTATCCAATAGAGAAATCGTCATGAAGTCACTGCAATCTGTATGTTTAATGTATAAACATAAATAAGTTGGTATTGAAATAGAGAAGCATATTGAGATCAAATGAATAAACGATAAAACATTACGGTAAATAAAAGAAACTAGAGAAAAAAAATGACACACAATGAAGTAAAGTTGTTTAATCAATCATAATATAAATAATAAAGCAAATAATTCACAATGAAGCAAAATTATTATTGACAAATCTCATCCCTTGCACTATTTTGATATGTTTTAATACCTTTAGAAAAGAGTCACATTCCCCGGAACATAGTGCATGAAGACATTATGCAAGACACAACTGATGAGTAATGGGATTCTCTTGTGTAAGCTTTTTCATCTCACCATAAATCTTCTCCTGTTGGTCATAAATATTTACCAGTTGGAGTGAACAAACTTTATATGAAGGGCATGTCCATCTCTAATATAAAATTCATTGTTGATATTAAAGGATAGGTATTTGAGGGAAGAACCATAATATTTATTGCTTCAGACAAAAACTAAATGTATGGATTATTTCTGTTGTAAACCCTTAGTGTCCTCATCTCCTTTTCAGTAGGAGTTTCTGAACATCTAGGAGTTGTGTATAAATGTTGCAGGAGTAAGCGCTTGACTTTTATTTTCTCATTTTCTTACCATATCTTAAAGGATAATCAGTAGCCAATTTCATACAGTTATTAGTTCCTAAATAGTCATAATCGGAAAAAAAAGATATTCATTGAAACACTTTAGACACATTTAATATAAACAAAATGTAAGAAAATTAGATGAAAAAGCACTAATAAATTGAGTCTCTTCCGAGATTATTAAAGTTTTCATCTCTGACAATTTTATATCCTCCGACATACAATATAAGGTGCGAGAATTAACATTATCAATATCGTCTTTATGAAGATCACATTGAATCTGCACATGTATATAAAGTAAAAGTAAACTTAAATAGTAATAGGTTGAATAGTAGTAAAAGTTTTCTAACAATACCTTAACCCATGTCTTAATAATATGGGTGCGAATTGATAAATTCGTTGACTTGTCTTTAATGAACAATTAGCTTGTTAAAAGAAATTGAATTGTTCTTTCTGAACCAACACTATCTTGAAGTAGTTGACCACTTCTTATACAAGATTGGGATAAAAGATCTTCTAAATCTGTCTGTGACAAAATTTCTCCATTCGGAATAATATATTTCAGTAATCCATCACAAAAAAAAAATGTAGAGGTTACCAAGCCTGCACATAATTAGAAATGCATCATTTCATTAATATAAAAATTAACAAAGTAAATAAAAAGTAAATTAACAAAAGCAAAAAAAAGACAAATTAAAATTAAAAATTAACAAAAACAATTAAAAGTAATTATAAACTACAAAATTAATGAAACTATGCAGTTGCAGACTTTTATATTCAGCGGTTAATACATGGATTTTTGCAGTGTGATTCTACATCTAATGTTTAGCAGAACTATCAATTGAGTTGACTAAACCAAACAACATAATGCTCCTTACGTTGAAATAAATAATTTATGATATTTGTTTTAAAACATTAATATGATATATTGTCTCACAAGAAACTTACCATTAAAATCCGTTCATTTGCATCATTAAGAGTTTCACAAACTATAATTTCTCTTGGAACGGATTTTTCATGGCCTTCAAAATTATTACAAAAATTTGGACAAAAAAAAGGATAACCTATGTTGAAACCTTATTGAAGCTGAATTATTTTCTCTAAAATAATGTATCCATTATTCAGTATTTGGAACTTGACTAGAGTCATCTGATAAATAATTGATGGAGTCTTTATCCACATGCAATAGACAAAGAGGATCATTAAGCCTTCTGCTTTCCCACTGTAGGGTTAATTGTTTCCCAGTTGAGTAATTCTTTAAATTATACATTTTATTCAGCAGAAGATATACATCTTTAGCGTTGAAACCCTTTAAAAATAAATGCAAAAGAGTATCCTTTTATTAAAAATATTATGCAAAAACAATAAAAAAAACAAATTGCTCAAGAAGAAAAACAGACATTCGATTGTAAAAAATGAAATAGACTGTGAAGTAGATACATTATACTTTTATCCAATAGAGAAATCGTCATGAAGTCACTGCAATCTGTATGTTTAATGTATAAACATAAATAAGTTGGTATTGAAATAGAGAAGCATATTGAGATCAAATGAATAAACGATAAAACATTACGGTAAATAAAAGAAACTAGAGAAAAAAAATGACACACAATGAAGTAAAGTTGTTTAATCCATCATAATATAAATAATAAAGCAAATAATTCACAATGAAGCAAAATTATTATTGACAAATCTCATCCCTTGCACTATCTTGATATGTTTTAATACCTTTAGAAAAGAGTCACATTCCCTGGTACATAGTGCATGAAGACATTATGCAAGACACAACTGATGAGTAATGGGATTCTCTTGTGTAAGCTTTTTCATCTCACCAAAAATCTTCTCCTGTTGGTCATAAATATTTACCAGTTGGAGTGAAAAACTTTATATGAAGGGCATGTCCATCTCTAATATAAAATTCATTGTTGATATTAAAGGATAGGTATTTGAGGGAAGAACCATAATATTTATTGCTTCAGACAAAAACTAAATGTATGGATTATTTCTGTTGTAAACCCTTAGTGTCCTCATCTCCTTTTCAGTAGGAGTTTCTGAACATCTAGGAGTTGTGTATAAATGTTGCAGGAGTAAGCGCTTGACTTTTATTTTCTCATTTCCTTACCATATCTTATAGGATAATCAGCAGCCAATTTCATACAGATCATTAGTTCCTAAATAGTCATAACCGGAAAAAAAGAAAGATATTCATTGAAACACTTTAGACACATTTAATATAAACAAAATGTAAGAAAATTAGATGAAAAAGCACTAAGAAATTGAGTCTCTTCCGAGATTATTAAGGTTTTCATCTCTGACAATTTTATATCCTCCGACATACAATATAAGGTGCCAGAATTAACATTATCAATATCGTCTCTATGAAGATCACATTGAATCTGCACATGTATATAAAGTAAAAGTAAACTTAAATAGTAATAGGTTGAATACTAGTAAAAGTTTTCTAACAATACCTTAACCCATGTCTTAATAATATGGGTGCGAATTGATAGATTCGTTGACTTGTCTTTAATGAACAGTTAGCTTGTTAAAAGAAATTTAATAGTTCTTTCTGAACCAACACTATCTTGAAGTAGTTAACCACTTCTTTTACAAGCTTGGGATAAAAGATCTTCTAAATCTGTCTATGACAAAATTTCTCCATTCGGAATAATATATTTCAGTAATCCATCACAAAAAAAAATGTAGAGGTTACCAAGCCTGCACATAAATAGAAATGCATCATTTCATTAATATAAAAATTAACAAAGTAAATAAAAAGTAAATTAACAAAAGCAAATAAAAGACAAATTAAAATTAAAAATTAACAAAAACAATTAAAAGTAAATTATAAACTACAAAATTAATGAAACTATCCAGTTGCAGACTTTTATATTCAGCGTTGAATACATGGAATTTCGCAGTGTGATTCTACATCTATTGTTTAGCAGAACTATCAATTGAGTTGACTAAACCAAACAACATAATGCTCCTTACATTGAAATAAATAATTTATGATATTTGTTTTAAAACATTAATATGATATGTTGTCTCACAAGAAACGTACCATTAAAATCCGTTCATTTGCAGCATTACGAGTCTCACAAACTGTAATTTCTCTTGGAACAGATTTTTCATGACCTTAAAAATTATTACAAAAATTTGGACAAAAAAAAGGAGAAATTCTATTGAAACCTAATTGAAGCTGAATTATTTTCTCTAAAATAATGTATCCATTATTCAGTATTTGGAACTTGACTAGAGTCATCTGATAAATTCTTGACGGAGCTTTATCCACATGCAATAGACAAAGAGGATCATTAAGCCTTCTGCTTTCCCACAGTAGGGTTAATTGTTTCCCAGTTGAGTAATTCTTTAAATTATACATTTTATTCAGCAGAAGATATACATCTTTTGTAACACCCCATACATATATGTCAAGAATAATATGTAGTGATACTATAAATGGTACAAGAAACATACATAAGCGGTAAAGACAAGAAATTAAAATGATATACGATTCAACTTTCCAACTAAGTTGTATACAATCGGCTTGTCTTCAACAATACACAGCGGAACAATAACGTCGGACGAGGTCTTCCTGCCATTTGCTTATCCATAGGCTTCAGCAATCCATCCAGCAATCCGTATACCTCTAACCTGTTCTTGAAAAAATATTAAGAGGATTGGGGTGAGATTACTAAATCTCAGTGAGTTCCCCTATCTTACGGGTTCGCTCGGTTCTATAAGGTGCATACAAGAAAACAGATCCACCTTGGATCCGGGGTTTTCCTCACGGTCTGGTACAAATACACAACAAGGGTACACCATCATTGGAAGTCCCATAACTATCCAATGAGGCAACAACAACAAACCACAACTGGCTCATCGCCATCACACACAAGTATGTAGACCCATACACCGGTACGAGGAATCCAGAAGTAGTATCCGCTTGTCTACCTAGGCTTCACTAACCACACCCTCGGTGAGTCACTCCTGTACATCGCGTCAAGAGACTCGCATAAGCCCACCGCACAATGAGTCAGATGAATCCCATGTGATTTAGGCCTACTTGGCTACACAATCTCATCTGTGATGAGTTACCGCAATGACTTCCTAAGTGGCGTCACTACCCCATCAATCATGTATATACGCAGGTGGTTATACAGATGCGAAAATGCCTACGAGACAGTACAAGCCCACCGGGCGAAAGTCTAATGGTATTGCCTATGTGGCACCACTAGAGGTGAGTCCGAAGTGATGTAGCCTATATGGCATCACGACCCCACCCTACCAATCATGCCGATATGTTACCCCAAGTGGGAAACGCCTTTTAAAGACCCTCACCAGCATATCGCAATGGTAGCTCAGGTGCACAATACATACCGAGCACGGCGATGTGTTAACCCCTAGTGGGAAACGCCATTCAAGACCCTCACTAGCACATCGCAACGGTAATCCTTGGAATCATGTCCGTAATAACAGTGCATTACCACCTAGTAGCTTAAGCCTACTTCGATTCAAGCATACTTAACAACCATGCTCAAAGAGCCATACAATCAAACAACTCCGAATGTTCAACCGGAACAAACGGGAAACAATGCATAATTATACATAACATTACATGTGGTTCATAACTCATCAAACATGCATACAAATGCCATAACCATAGCGTAATCATGCATTTAATCATCATAGAAACACATATTTACTCGAACAATTCCATGATAATTCTCAATCCAAAACAAGAGGCTTTCGGTTTCCAATTCAGAACGAAATTGCACTCAATAAGGAAAAGTATAAATTCTGCATCAGACCAGTTCGCTACGCGAACTGCCAGCGAAGCCCCGATTCGCTACAGCGAGCAGTAGCGAGCTCTAGCGAGTAAATCAACTCAACTCCCAGACTTATTCGCTACTCGTTCGCTACAGCGAGCATTCGCTACAGCGAGCCAAAGTTCGCTAAGCGAAAGTTCTTAACAAAGGGAAAACCAGAACTTTCCATAGCACATCTAAACTCCTAAAATACGAACAAAGGTTCAATACTCATTTTAGGATAACATTATACAACCTATTAGTTAAGGTAACATTCTGGTCTAAGTTCGACACAAGGATCACATCTTATTGACATAAACTTAAGGCTAATTGTGCTTATTCTAATACCAAGCAACACCTAATCATGTGCCATAATTTATATATGCATCAAAATCATGTTATCTAAGCAATATCACATAGAGAACTGAAAGACCTTTCCAATGCTTCTGACGGCGCTCCTTTTCGAGTTGTAGAACTCAAGTTATGGTCATTTTTGTGAAAACACAATCATGCAGTCTACAGGCATTCGCTGCAGCGAACACAGAGTTCGCTGTAGCGAACCTGACAGTGCGGAACACGGATTTTAGGGTTCTAACCTCCATTTTTGCATCTTAATCAATCCTAATTCAAACTCAAACATGTAATAACGATCCAATACATTTATCATCATAATGAGAACACATTTTCATCAATTGATCAAGCATGCAAAGCATCAAACTCAACCCAAAACCCAACCTGCATATATTCCCAAACTACCTACCCAAGTTCTATCTAATGGAACTCACCTCAAGCTTGAAGATTCTGAGTTGTAGAGATGAAGATAATAACAATGCTGCTCCCACAATCCTTTCTTAATCAAAGTTTTGCTCCCATCATCATCAATCCCGTAACCCTCATATTCATACTTTCAGCATGGATGTCTCAACTTCAAACCAGATTATCTCCATCAATACAGTGCCTACAAATGGGAACCATATATGCAAATTGTAGACAAACTCGTAAGCTTTCCAACGAGACCAGAATCAGCTCAAACGGAGTTACGAGCAGAGAGATATTACCGTTTTGGTGGAGGCTGTTCCATAGGTGCGAAAATGAAAATGATGAATAAGAACATAAGCTTCTCTTCCTTCTCTTACTCTACTTCCACTATAAAAACCTGATTTGGAATGAACCAAACAATTCCTTATGTTTTACTTTTCCTTTGTACCAACTTGCCCTCTAACTAAATGGTATTTACCAACTTGCCATTTAGTTCACTTCTAACTAAGCCCATAGATTCCACTAATTTTCTTTAATCTTTCATAGTATATAAATATACATGCTTAGACAATATGGGATATTACATTCTCCCCCCTTAAATAGAATTCGCCCTCGAATTCCGTCCAATCACCATGATAACAAGCTTCTCTCATCTTCTACCAACGAGGGGATGAATGTTCCTTATATTCCCCCCTTGGATAAACCTCACAACTTCCATTGAAATTCGTTCCATCCAAGAAATACAACTCATATATACACCTGTGTCCAAACATTCTTGACTGGGACGATAGTCCACACACAACACATACCTTCTGATACTCCACATCAACATACTTTGGGACGACCCTTCCAAGGTTCACGACCTTATTCCTTCGCACAGAGTCTTCATGGCTTCTGTATTCCGGGAAAAATCTACTCTGGTCGGACATTTCTCATCCAAAGTGTCTGCCAAGCTCAACCTTACTCAACATAAGCCACAAGCATTCTACTTCCAAACGAATTCATACAATGTCATGCAGATGTTTGTTGAATTCCTTGGTCCTAAATTCAAATTCCCAGATGCTCAAATTGACTTATTCCAAGCCTACCATCTTCATACAACAAAACTCTTACTTCAATCCTTGTTTCATCCTTAGACAAAATATCTGCCACTACTACCTGCAGATGTAAAATTCTGCAACGATAGCCTTGGTATCCAATAACTTCACACAAATTCCTCTAGACAAAGGAATGAACTCTTACTGCAGTCCTACAACCATCATCCAAGTGTTCACACACGCTCATATGTGCACCATACATATCCACGATGAATCTTCGTCAAGTAAAATCCTTCACTTGACTTCATCATTCCAATGGTCACGATACTCACAAGTCCGGTCATCGACCAGAGAAACATTTGATCACACATCAATCATGAAGCCTCCTCTAAGCCGGTCCATCAACAATACCTCTCAAGATTGTGGCGGATCATTGAGAGATGGAAACAAATGAAACATTGCTCCAGTGAGTTCTCTTAGGAAGATATCTCTATTCCAACACAAAATCTTACAAGTAGTTCGTCTATACCCATTACATACTTATCTGATTTTCCTATCCGTTGCGCTACTCTGATCTCAACCAACCACACACTTCTTGGAATCCGTTGAATCACACTTCGTTCATAGTCCACTTAGTTCCATTAATGCACCACACTTAGTCTTTTAGTAGCAATTCCTTCTCGACATTCGTCCGAATATAACACGTGCTAGAACCTTAAACACACTCTTCGCCCCAAAGCCAAATGATTTCTCCGAGTACGAGTTTGCCTTATCTTACCAACTTCCACACCTTACAACTGTTGCGATAACGCTTCCTAACCATACGACTTCATACCGTTGGTGTGACAATACTTCTAATAACTCACATGACTTTACAGATGTAATAACCCTCTCTCGGTCGCACTTCAATCACATAGTCATTTAATACCTCTTTGTCTTCGAATCTGACACAAGTCGACTTCTTCGGTTGCGTTCTCCAATGCAACATTTATAACTACAAAGGTTTAGTCACAAAACAAGAGATCATACTTCGTGCCTCTACTTTTCCGAGTTCGACATTGTCTATGTTACTGAGGATCTATCAATAATCCTCTAGGTATATCCCACATCGAGCTAGTCCAAGATACACTTCATCCACTCCAGCAGTGTTCACCAAGGTTAGAGATTAGTCACACATTGTGCTGTCCAGGATATATTGTTCACACATATCTCTTCCCTCGGACACTCACACACCAGGTTCACCAATCTGACAGATTAATGAACATGCACGATGTAGAAACCTAAAATTCTCACGTGACCACGACCACCCAAGGTCTCCTCATAAGCGTAGCGTTAGAATCTAATCCATCTCATTGTCACCCGCTCACATAATACTGAATCATTGAGCACGACATATGGATCCTTATCCCACCTGCCTTATGAGAATTTTGAGTTCTTGTCTCACGAGGGCCAAATCAGGATCCTACCTCGAGTTTCAGCTCAACCCTGTCTCATATCTGTCAAAAAGATGACTCACACATCTCGTGCGAGACAGCAACACTGTGGCGTCATACTTGTCTGGTAGTACTAACATGGTGGTCCAACTCCGAGGCCATGCATTAAAGTAACTTACCCAGTAGCGTATAACAATCTCCACTTGTATCCCATCACCACGACCAACAATAACTGGACAGGTCTCCTACTGGGGTCATTGCTCCTCAATTCCTTTCAGTCACACTCCTTAGGATGCTGAAACCTAAGAGTGTTACACGTTCAGGGTTAAATTCCTCTAAATGTAACAAGCTAGATCTAACTTGATAAGAATCCAATTCGAGTTTATATGTCAGATGTGCACTTAGTCACACAAGACATACACAAGAGAATCCTTAAAGATAACTCCCATCATATAAGAATATCATGGCTACAACAACAATCACAAAATGCGTTCAACCCGCCGATGTTGCAGATAACCACTAGTTCAATCCATCTAAGTACCCAACACCTAGCGTAGTTCTACGGCATCACTCGGGATTAGATGAATCACGACTAGTACGGAACATGGATTACTGCACTCTGCATATCCACCCAATCAACCGCCGCCTAGCGTAGTTCTAGGACTCACGCATTTCAGAATGAGCATGAAGATGCAGTAGTTCCTTCCACCAGAACAGATGTCTAGGAATTTGCCCAATTTGAGGTCACCACTTCCACTTGTTCGATCAGCCCTTCACAGGGTAGATACCTATTACTTGGGGTACACCAGAACGAGTCGGAGTGTAGCTCCTTATCTATACAAGTACTTCCCAAGCTAGATTGACTAAAAGATCCAATATCTCTGTCCAAACTCCCAGAAGTCTTCCATTCAACCATTTCTCCATCCATGTATGCTACTGACACCATGATCGAGCAACAATTTCCTTAACTGCCACAAGCCAGGCTCTCTCACAGAATTCCCTTTTACTACATTCCTACTCAATCGCTTCGTAAATTTCCACCACTACTACAAGGATCCAAAGAAGGTTCACTCCGTTCAATCGAAATCTTAGAACTCCCAATCATTTCAAACCTTACTATGACAGTTAGGTAGTCCACGATTCCTCGACCGACATTCCTCTTATGGCGGACAATCTCAACATCCCTTCTACTCAACTGGCTTCTACTACTTCAGCTCAAGTCATTTCAGATCTTACGCATCCTCGTAGTGGCTCTACCACGATCTTATCTATCGCATATACAGTCAGTGAGCTGGCCAGGCTCAACGAATGAATACTATGATAGTAGAAATCGAGCGAGCAACACACACATGTGAGGGAGAAGAGAATTGATATTGATGTCTCATGGCAGGGACAAGAATTGACCTGCTCTGATACCAACTGTAACACACCATACATATATGTCTAGAATAAGATGTAGTGATGCTATAAATGGTACAAGAAACATACATAAGCGGTAAAGACAAGAAATTAAAATCATATACGATTCAACTTTCCAACTAAGTTGTATACAATCGGCTTGTCTTCAACAATACACAGCGGAACGATAACGTCTGACGAGGTCTTCCTGCCATTTGCTTATCCATAGGCTTCAGCAATCCATCCAGCAATCCGTCTACCTCTAACCTGTTCCTGAAAAAATATTAAGAGGATTTGGGTGAGATTACTAAATCTCAATGAGTTCCCCTATCTTACAGGTTCGCTCGGTTCTATAAGGTGCATACAAGAAAACAGATCCACCTTGGATCCGGGGTTTTCCTCACGGTCTGGTACAAATACACAACAAGGGTACACCATCATTGGAAGTCCCATAACTATCCAATGAGGCAACAACAACAAACCACAACTGGCTCATCGCCATCACACACAAGTATGTAGACCCGTACACCGGTACGAGGAATCCAGAAGTAGTATCCGCTTGTCTACCTAGGCTTCACTAACCACACCCTCGGTGAGTCACTCCTGTACATCGCGTCAAGAGACTCGCATAAGCCCACCGCACAATGAGTCAGATGAATCCCATGTGATTTAGGCCTACTTGGCTACACAATCTCATCTGTGATGAGTTACCGCAGTGACTTCCTAAGTGGCGTCACTACCCCATCAATCATGTATATACGCAGGTGGTTATACAGATGCGAAAACGCCTACGAGACAGTACAAGCCCACCGGGCGAAAGTCTAATGGTACTGCCTATGTGGCACCACTAGAGGTGAGTCCGAAGTGATGTAGCCTATATGGCATCACGACCCCACCCTACCAATCACGCCGATATGTTACCCCAAGTGGGAAACGCCTTTTAAAGACCCTCACCAGCATATAGCAATGGTAGCTCAGGTGCACAATACATACCGAGCATGCCGATGTGTTAACCCCTAGTGGGAAACGCCATTCATGTCCGTAATAACAGTGCATTACCACCTAGTAGCTTAAGCCTACTCCGATTCAAGCATACTTAACAACCATGCTCAAAGAGCCATACAATCAAACAACTCCGAATGTTCAACCGGAACAAACGGGAAACAATGCATAATTATACATAACATTACATGTGGTTCATAACTCATCAAACATGCATACAAATGCCTTAACCATAGCGTAATCATGCATTTAATCATCATAGAAACACATATTTACTCGACAATTCCATGATAATTCTAAATCCAAAACAAGAGGCTTTCGGTTTCCAATTCGGAACGAAACTGCACTCAATAAGGAAAAGTATAAATTCTGCATCAGACCAGTTCGCTACGCGAACTGCCAGCGAAGCCCCGATTCGCTACAGCGAGCAGTAGCGAGCTCTAGCGAGTAAATCAACTCAACTCCCATACTTATTCGCTACTCGTTCCCTACAGCGAGCATTCGCTACAGCGAGCCAAAGTTCGCTAAGCGAAAGTTCTTAACAAAGGGAAAACCAGAACTTTCCATAGCACATCTAAACTCCTAAAATAAGAACAAAGGTTCAATACTCATTTTAGGATAACATTATACAACCTATTAGTTAAGGTAACATTCTGGTCTAAGTTCGACACAAGGATCACATCTTATTGACATAAACTTAAGGCTAATTGTGCTTATTCTAATACCAAGCAACACCTAATCATGTGCCATAATTTATATATGCATCAAAATCATGTTATCTAAGCAATATCACATAGAGAACTGAAAGACCTTTCCAATGCTTCTGACGGCGCTCCTTTTCGAGTTGTAGAACTCAAGTTATGGTCATTTTTGTGAAAACACAATCATGCAGTCTACAGGCATTCGCTGCAGCGAACACAGAGTTCGCTGTAGCGAACCTGACAGTGCGGAACACGGATTTTAGGGTTCTAACCTCCATTTTTGCATCTTAATCAATCCTAATTCAAACTCAAACATGTAATAACGATCCAATACATTTATCATCATAATGAGAACACATTTTCATCAATTGATCAAGCATGCAAAGCATCAAACTCAACCCAAAACCCAACCTGCATATATTCCCAAACTACCTACCCAAGTTCTACCTAATGGAACTCACCTCAAGCTTGAAGATTCTGAGTTGTAGAGATGAAGATAATAACCATGCTTCTCCCACAATCCTTTCTTAATCAAGGTTTTGCTCCCATCATCATCAATCCCGTAACCCTCATATTCATACTTTCAGCATGGATGACTCAACTTCAAACCAGATTATCTCCATCAATACAGTGCCTACAAATGCGAACCATATATACAAATCGTAGACAAACTCGTAAGCTTTCCAATGAGACCAGAATCAGCTCAAACAGAGTTACGAGCAGAGGGATATTACCGTTTTGGTGGAGGTTGTCCCATAGGTGCGAAAATGAAAATGATGAATAAGAACATAAGCTTCTCTTCCTTCTCTTACTCTATTCCACTATAAAAACCTGATTTGGAATGAACTAAACAATTCCTTATGTTTTACTTTTCCTTTGTACCAACTTGCCCTCTAACTAAATGGTATTTACCAACTTGCCATTTAGTTCAATTCTAACTAAGCCCATAGATTCCACTAATTCTCATTAATCTTTCATAGTATATAAATATACATGCTTAGACAATATGGGATATTACATCTTTGGCGTTGAAACCCTTTAAAAATAAATGCAAAAGAGTATCCTTTTATTAAAAATATTATACAAAAACAATAAAAAAAAACAAATTGCTCAAGAAGAAAAACAGACATTTGATTGTAAAAAATGAAATAGACTGTGAAGTAGATACATTATACTTTTATCCAATAGAGAAATCGTCATGAAGTCACTGCAATCTGTATGTTTAATGTATAAACATAAATAAGTTGGTATTGAAATAGATAAGCATATTGAGATCAAATGAATAAACGATAAAACATTACGGTAAATAAAAGAAACTAGAGAAAAAAAATGACACACAATGAAGTAAAGTTGTTTAATCCATCATAATATAAATAATAAAGCAAATAGTTCACAATAAAGCAAAATTATTATTGACAAATCTCATCCCTTGCACTATCTTGATATGTTTTAATACCTTTAGAAAAGAGTCACATTCCCCGGTACATGGTGCATGAAGACATTATGCAAGACACAGCTGATGAGTAATGAGATTCTCTTGTGTAAGCTTTTTCATCTCACCATAAATCTTCTACTGCTGGTCATAAATATTTACCAGTTGGAGTGAACAAACTTTATATGAAGGGCATGTCCATCTCTAATATAAAATTCATTGTTGATATTAAAGGATAGGTATTTGAGGGAAGAACCATAATATTTATAGCTTCAGACAAAAGCTAAATGTTTGGATTATTTCTGTTGTAAACCCTTACTGTCCTCATCTCCTTTTCAGAAGGACTTTCTGAACATCTAGGAGTTGTGTATAAATGTTGCAGGAGTAAGCACTTAACTTTTATTTTCTCATTTTCTTACCATATCTTAAAGGATAATCAGTAGCCAATTTCATACATATCATTAGTTGCTAAATAGTCATAAAAGAAAAAAAAAAGATATTCATTGAAACACTTTAGACACATTTAATATAAACAAAATGTAAGAAAATTAGATGAAAAAGCACTAAGAAATTGAGTCTCTTCCGAGATTGTTAAGGTTCTCCTCTCGGACAATTTTATATCCTTCAACATACAATATAAGGTGCGAGAATTAACATTATCAATATCGTCTTTATGAAGATCACATTGAATCTGCACATGTATATTAAGTAAAAGTAAACTTCAATAGTAATAGGTTGAATACTAGTAAAAGTTTTCTAACAATACCTTAACCCATGTCTTAATAATATGGGTGCGAATTGATAGATTCGTTGACTTGTCTTTAATGAACTATTAGCTTGTTAAAAGAAATTTAATTGTTCTTTATGAATCAACACTATCTTGAAGTAGTTGACCACTTCTTATACAAGCTTGGGATAAAAGATCTTCTAAATCTGTCTGTGACAAAATTTCTCCATTCGGAATAATATATTTCAGTAATCCATCACAAAAAAAAATGTAGAGGTTACCAAACCTGCACATAAATAGAAATGCATCATTTCATTAATATAAAAATTAACAAAGTAAATAAAAAAGAAAATAAAAAGTAAATTAATAAAAGCAAATAAAAGACAAATTAAAATTAAAAATTAACAAAAACAATTAAAAGTAAATTATAAACTACAAAATTAATGAAACTATGCAGTTGCAGACTTTTATATTCAGCGTTGAATACATGAAATTTCGCAGTGTGATTCTACATCTAATGTTTAGCAGAACTATCAATTGAGTTGACTAAACCAAACAACATAATGCTCCTTACATTGATATAAATAATTTATGATATTTGTTTTAAAACATTAATATGATATATTGTCTCACAAGAAACTTACCATTAAAATCCGTTCATTTGCAGCATTACGAGTTTCACAAACTGTAATTTCTCTTGGAAAGGATTTTTCATGACCTTCAAAATTATTACAAAAATTTGGACAAAAAAAAGGATAACCTATGTTGAAACCCTATTGAAGCTGAATTATTTTCTCTAAAATAATGTATCCATTATTCAGTATTTGGAACTTGACTAGAGTCCTCTGATAAATTCTTAACGGAGTCTATATCCACATGCAGTAGACAAAGAGGATCATTAAGCCTTCTGCTTTCCTATACGTAGGGTTAATTGTTTCCCAATTGAGTAATTCTTTAAATTATATAATTTATTCAGCAGAAGATATACATCTTTGGCGTTGAAACCCTTTAAAATTAAATGCAAAAGAGTATCCTTTTATTAAAAATATTATGCAAAAACAATAAAAAAAAACAAATTGCTCAAGAAGAAAAGCAGATTTTTTATTGTAAAAAATGAAATAGACTGTGAAGTAGATACATTATACTTCTATCCAATAGAGAAATTGTCACGAAGTCACTGCAATCTGTATGTTTAATGTATAAACATAAATAAGTTGGTATTGAAATAGAGAAGCATATTGAGATCAAATGAATAAACGATAAAACATTACGGTAAAAAAAAGAAACTAGATAAGAAAAAATGACACACAATGACGTAAAGTTGTATAATCCATCATAATATAAATAATAAAGCAAATAATTCACAATGAAGCAAAATTATTATTGACAAATCTCACCCCTTGCACTATCTTGATATGTTTTAATACCTTTAGAGAAGAGTCACATTCCCCGGTACATAGTGCATGAAGACATTATGCAAGACACAGCTGATGAGTAATGGGATTCTCTCGGGTAAGCTTTTTCATCTCACCATAAATCTTCTCCTGTTGGTCATAAATATTTTCCAGTTGGAGTGAACATACTTTATATGAAGGGCACGTCCATCTCTGATATAAAATTCATTGTTGATATTAAAGGATAGGTATTTGAGGGAAGAACCATAATATTTATAGCTTCAGACAAAAGCTAAATGTTTGGATTATTTCTGTTGTAAACCCTTACTGTCCTCATCTCCTTTTCAGTAGGAGTTTCTGAACATCTAGGAGTTGTGTATAAATGTTGCAGGAGTAAGCACTTGACTTTTATTTTCTCATTTTCTTACCATATCTTAAAGGATAATCAGTAGCCAATTTCATACATATCATTAGTTCCTAAATAGTCATAAACGAAAAAAAAAAGATATTCATTGAAACACTTTAGACACATTGAATATAAACAAAATGTAAGAAAATTAGATGAAAAAGCACTAAGAAATTGAGTCTCTTCCGAGATTGTTAAGGTTCTCCTCTCGGACAATTTTATATCCTTCAACATACAATATAAGGTGCGAGAATTAACATTATCAATATCGTCTTTATGAAGATCACATTGAATATGCACATGTATATAAAGTAAAAGTAAACTTAAATAGTAATAGGTTGAATACTAGTAAAAGTTTTCTAACAACACCTTACACCATGTCTTAATAATATGTGTTTGAGTTGATAGATTCGTTGACTTGTCTTTAATGAACAATAAGCTTGTTAAAAGAAATTTAATTGTTCTTTCTGAATCAACACTATCTTGAAGTAGTTGACCACTTCTTATACAAGCTTGGGATAAAAGATCTTCTAAATCTGTCTGTGAAAAAATTTCTCCATTCGGAATAATATATTTCAGTAATCTAACACACACAAAAAAATGTAGAGGTTACCAAGTCTGCACATAAATAGAAAATCATCATTTCATTAATATAAAAATTAACAAAGTAAATAAAATGTAAATTAACAAAAGCAAATAAAAGACAAAATAAAATTAAAAATTAACAAAAACAAATAAAAGTATATTATAAACTGCAAAATTAATTAAATTATGCAGTTGCAGACTTTTATATTCAGCGTTGAATACATGGAATGTCGCAGTGTGATTCTACATCTAATGTTCAGAAAAACTATCAATTCAGTTGACTAACATTAATATGATATATTGTCTCACAAAAAACTTACCATTAAAATCCGTTCATTTGCAGCATTACGAGTTTCACAAACTATATTTTCTCTTGGAAAGGATTTTTCATGACCTTCAAAACTAATACGGAAATTTGGACAAAAAAAAAGGAGAAGTTATGTTGAAACCCTATTGAAGCTGAATTATTTTCTCTAAAATAATGTATCCATTATTCAGTATTTAGAACTTGACTAGAGTCCTCTAATAAATTCTTGACGGAGTCTTTATCCACATGCAATAGACAAAGAGGATCATTAAGCCTTCTGCTTTCCTACACGTAAGGTTAATTGTTTCCCAATTGAGTAATTCTTTAAATTATATAATTTATTCAGCAGAAGATATACATCTTTGGCGTTGAAACCCTTTAAAATTAAATGCAAAAGAGTATCCTTTTATTAAAAATATTATGCAAAAACAATAAAAAACAAATTGCTCAAGAAGAAAAACAGACATTCGATTGTAAAAAATGAAATAGACTGTGAAGTAGATACATTATACTTCTATCCAATAGAGAAATTGTCACGAAGTCGCTGCAATCTGTATGTTTAATGTATAAACATAAATAAGTTGGTATTGAAATAGAGAAGCATATTGAGATCAAATGAATAAACGATAAAACATTACGGTAAATAAAAGAAACTAGATAAGAAAAAATGACACACAATGACGTAAAGTTGTATAATCCATCATTATATAAATAATAAAGCAAATAATTCACAATGAAGCAAAATTATTATTGAGAAATCTCATCCCTTGCACTATCTTGATATGTTTTAATACCTTTAGAGAAGAGTCACATTCCCCGGTACATAGTGCATGAAGACATTATGCAAGACACAGCTGATGAGTAATGGGATTCTCTCGGGTAAGCTTTTTCATCTCACCATAAATCTTCTCCTGTTGGTCATAAATATTTTCCAGTTGGAGTGAACATACTTTATATGAAGGGCATGTCCATCTCTAATATAAAATTCATTGTTGATATTAAAGGATAGGTATTTGAGGGAAGAACCATAATATTTATAGCTTCAGACAAAAGCTAAATGTTTGGATTATTTCTGTTGTAAACCTTTAGTGTCTTCTTCTCCTTTTCAGTAGGAATTCCTGAACATCTAGGAGTTGTGTATAAATGTTGCAGGAGTAAGCACTTGACTTTTATTTTCTCATTTTCTTAAAAGTTGTAGGAGTTTGGATTATTTCTGATGTATTTCATCGGATCGGTGATGTGTAAGTATGTCATATGTGTGCATTCATTCATACATCATTTAATAACTGAATCCCGGTGACGTATGGATTAGTGGTTGACATAATTCCCATTGTGTGGAATTTGTGTGGTAGGGCCGTATCTCGGTGATGTTTAGATCGGTCGGGTGGATTAAGTCCACGGTTTATTGGTACCACATGCATAGTGTCAGTTGGTCCATATGCATATTGATATAACATGATTGAATGAGTTTCGGTGTTATATTTTGATGATGTAATTGTTGGTATGGTTACTTGATGATTGTGTGAAAATCTGAATATAATGCAATTTGGGTGAATGGTATGCTATGATGTTATGTTGCTTATGAATGCATAATATTTGCTAATTGTGAATGAGACTCACCCTTACATGTTTTCATTTTTCTAGCGTCGAGGCAGTTCATGTTGAAGTTATTATGAATGGTTAGTCTCTCCAGCGTCGAGGCAGTTTATGTTGAAGTTAATATGAATGGTTAGTTTCTCCAGCGTCGAGACAGTTCATGTTAAAGTTGGTTCTTTCCTTTGTGAATGGTGAGTCTCCCCAGCGTATGAGACAGTTCATTAAGAAAGCTCATTGATTTCCTTCCCCAGCATGAGAATGCAGCCTATGGAGAAGATTAAACCTTGTTCTGTAAAAATCCTGTGTTTTCCAAAGTCTGTTACATTGTTCTCCTCCCTAATAGTCACTTAAAAGGTGGATCTGAGGTCTAAACGTGTGGCTCTGTCTTCATTCAAGATCTCCTGGAATTAGGGTGTCACAACCTTCAACTTAAGGCATTGATTGAAGGATACAAGCTTGCAAATCATATGGTTTCTCCAAATCAGGATTTCTGACCAAAGTCAACGCAGTTGTCTTTTTGGGTCAACACTTAATCAGGAGATGATTTTATGGTATGAGGTGGAATGAGGCTCATGTGAGGGTGTGCAATTGATTTTCTTTGGTTGATGATTGATTTGAAGTGGAATCGGAGATCGATTAATCAGAAATTTCATTTGAAGTTGAAAAAGTCAAACAATTGACTTTTTGGTCAAAATCAAGGTCGATTCTCAAATATTGACTTTTGGTGAAAAAATTGACCAAGAAAAGTCAAAGGAATGAATAAAATCAAAGTTTAATCAAAAGTTTCCAAATATGGAAGGTGGTTAAAATGTGAATTCCAAAAATAGAAATTTCCATACTCAGAATTTTTGGATAAGTTGAGAATTGGTTGGTCAGCTAGTTTCAGGGCTACTTTACACGTGTCTGGGAGCACATTTGGAGAAAAATTTCAACATCAAAGTTGTTCTCCTCTTAGAGAAGAACAACTTTGCAGTTGGAAGTTTTTCCATTTGAGACATGGATAAGAAGTTATGAGAGTGCAAAGTTGAAAGGTCCCAACTGAAAGTGTGACAAGTTGCCAGGCAGAATCCCTCGCCAGCTCAAGCATTTCATCAAATAGTTGGCATGCCATCTTTGGTGTGATGTTTAAATAACTATAAGCATCATTTGGAATCAATTCCAACGCAAACACATTTTCCTCCATGCCCTCTTTTCAATGGTCTAAGATTTGTGGAAATTGGTGGAGAATTAAAGGAGATATGAGGCTCTCAAGTCACTTGACTAGAAACTGCATGATGGCTACTACTAGGCAGGTCACGCGCGCAGGCAAAACGAGGGTACAACACCTTTTTTTCAAACCATTTTTGAAAGAGTTACAAGTGTTATCTCCCAATCTTTCAAACATCAAAGTGCTTCTACTCCATTTCTACTTCACTTTGAAAACAAAATTGGGGCAAATAATGAGCTGTACCTAGAGATATGAACACCCAAAGTAGGCATCTTGAACATGTTAGTTGACAAGGGCACTATACTCAAATGCAAGGCATCAAAACCAAATCTTTCTGCTGCATGGCTGGGCACATACGAGACACTCACCAACATTTCTTAAGTAAGCCATACAGTTAGTTGCACAGGAAAAGAATAGAAGGACCTTACCATATTTATCACCCTTATTCATTAAGCATGAGAAAAAACATCCACTACACACACCCCACCATAAAAACTCCATGCAACCTCACATACATGGTTTTAAATTGCGGCTGCGGATGCGAATGCGGTTGCGGATGTTGCGATTGCGGTCATTGCGCTTGTTGCGATGCGCATTGCGGCCGTTGCGGCGTGAATTTTTAAAAGGAAGTGTTTGAAATATTATATTGAAAAACACTTCATGTTATGTTTTTTCATTATATAAGAAGTAAATTGAGTTTTAAAATTCTAATATATTGATTTTTGATGAAAATACTTAAAAAAACATGATTAAAATTGTCCGATGGGGTTCCTAATGCATACGGAAGCGAGACTTTAAAATCACACTGCAATTGCGGTTCGATGCGGTTGCGGAGGCAACCGCATCCGCAATATTGCGGGTGCAATTGCGGTTGCGGACCGCAATTTAAAACCATGCTCACATATATAAATCATTTTCCTTCACAAGCTTGCGGACACTTCATTCTCCGCTTTCACTTTCTCATCACAACTTCACTACTCTCTCTCTCTCTCTCTCTCTCTCTCTCTCTCTCTATATCTATCTATCTCTCTCTCTCTCTATCTATCTATCTATCTCTATCCGAAACCACCATGAAAGGAGTTTGTTACAAGCCATAACAACCTGTAACAAACTTGAAACCACACCATCTTCATCTCCTCTTTCAAAGCTTGACCACCACCATAACCAGAATCTTCCCTCCTCAAACCTTCACCTTCATCACATTCCACCACCATAACTCCATAACTTCATCTTCCTCCATCATCATTACCTTGCAACAACCACCATTGCGTCTTCATCAATCACCGATCAGCCATATCTCCATCAACATCTTGCTGTTTTCAAGTAGAGCTCGAGTCTCAAGACTCCATTATTTTGAGTCTATTTCTCAAAATACATTGTTTGTTTCTATCGCCTGATTTCATCAAGATTTAAGGGAAGGGAATAGTGATTTCTTGTTCATTGAATTCAAGACTTCATCAGGTGAGTCTCTGAAACCTCCTCAGCATCTTAGATCGTGTGTATTAGATCATGCATTTGGTGTTTGCACGTGTGAATTCTTGTCACTTCTGGAAATGTTTTCGGTTTATACGAAATGCTGGCCATTTGGATGCTTAATTTGCATATTTGAACTCTGTGTGTGGAGGAGATTAAACTGATATGCCTAGCTTTGGTTTCCATGGAAGTTGCTCAAGTTAGGGTTTTGCAATTATGTTCGGTTATGGCGTTAGAGGTAAAATCAATGGAAAACAAGGACGGATCTGGACTCAGGAGGTGAAAAAGAGTCGGAATATGGTCGTTTGTAGGATTTCTGGTCGAACTTGTTTGACGCCGGCGGTGGAGATGGCCGGAAGAGATGACCGGAGACGGAGCTCCGCCATCTAGTTTTGTTTTTTGTTCTCATGCAAGCCAGCTTACGTGGCGTGTCCTTATTCGTCTGTTTTCCCATTTATTTCTTGCTTTTGTTTTATTATAATGATTGGATGATGAGGTGGGCGCACGTGATTGGTTCAAAATGCCATTTTGTCTTGTAGTCACTTAAATTCCACCATGACCAATTGATACCTCATGCTGCACATGTATGTCACGTTCCACACTTTTAATTTACCACATAATAACATGTTGATGATTAATAAAAAATGGGCTTTCTGAATAAATGATAGTAGAAAGTTGTTGACGGGCCATAGATTGGATTCGTGTTAGGCTCAGTGTGTCTTCTTGGATTACACCCCTGTCTTACTGATGCTATCACAGGTTGGATAGTTGGGCCTAGCGTTTTCGCTTCCTTCACCCCTGGCCATCAGCCCAATGCGCCTATTAACATGATTTCAGTTTCATTTCCTGATGCTAATACACCCCCCTGTTAGTAATAAAAAACAAATAAAAATAGATTTCTTTTTACTCTTTTGCTTATTAATTCAATTTTCATGAAATAAAAAATGATAAAAATAGTTTCTAACCATTTAGGATTTTAGGAATATACAGTTTTTTTTTGGAATTGTAATTGGTAATTTTCCTTTAATTTTTGATTGGTTAATAATAAATAAAAATACTTAGTTTTTTTTGTTTAATTCTTAAAAATAGTTTTAACAAGAATAAAAATACAATTTGCTTGTGAATATTTTTTCGTGTAGGTTTAGAATTTATCTCTCTTATCTTTGTGAATATTTTTTCAATACTTTGTGAAATACCAAAAACACCCCTAGTTGTTAAAGTTGACTTTAGTCAACTTAAATGACTTTTTCCCTTAGTATTTTCCATTAGGGTTTTAGATCTTAATTAGGATTTAGAATTCCATAAACAACAATTAAGCTAGTATAATAGGATAGTCTCCCTTATTCATCTCTTTTTCTTTTCTCAACTTTAAAACACTTATCCAATAAAGAGGCGAATCACACTTTACTAATAGTGGGAGAGAAATGAGTGGAATTTATTCCCTAATCTATTTATAAATCACTTAATGAGAGAGAAATGAGTGGGATTTATTTCCTAATATATTTCTCAATCACTATATAATGAGAGAGAAATGAGTGGGATTCATTCCCTAATCTGTTTCTCTACCATTATACACTTTTATGTGATTCAAATTGCAAAACAATTCCCCTTAAAAAATACTCAACCAAAACATTCAAAATACCTAATAAATGTTCAAAGTTAAAACAAAGTAGAAAGATGATGAGTGACCCCGTAGTGGGAATTGTTCATCATCCCTCTACAATTAAAAGACACAAACCAAATCCTTTCTTTTTCTTTTACCTCGTAGGCATCTAAGGGCATTGTTGTTTCTGCTCGATCGCATCGTAGGTTGTCCCCTTATGCTAGAGCGCAAACGTTAACTACGCACAACTAAAAAACACAAAAACAAACAATAACATGTGAGCCGAACTACGGCGCTCTGATTCCTGAAAAGGATACGTAGGCATTGGGTCACGGGGGCCTAAGCGAGCACAATTGTAAATAATTCCTTCTTTTCCCCGTATTTCTTTTGCATTCATTCGCATGTAGGCTTAGACATAGATTACACCCTTAGATATAAACAAACATAGGTGGATACCATCGAGTACGATGGGCGCGAGGGGTGCTAGTACCTTCCCCTTGCGTAACCGACTCCCGTACCTAGTTCTCTAGTCGAAAGACCTTGTTCTTATTCGTTTTAGGTTTGATGACGTTCCTTTCCTTTTAGGATATATATTTTAGTGGCGACTCAGTTCATTTTTAATTTTTTTTCATCTTGCACTCACCCTGTTTAGCTTCCGTGTGTCCACACTAAACTTATAATGGATCACAGATTCAAGAACAATAACACTTGTCTGAGCAAGGTAGGGAAGTGTTTAGACCAAGAGTTATAATGATGCGGTGATAACACAAACCAAAGGATATAGGCTCAAATGGGGTTAGCGAGGGATAATAATTAAAAGGGGTAGCTTAAAAGGCTCAGGGGTGAAAAGAAACAAAGTGCCTCAGTGTGTGTAAACATGCAGTGACATTTCAAGACAACTTACGCAAATAAGAGTGATAGAGACATACCTGAATTATATCTCATGATGAATATGTTTTTGGAATTTATGCTAACACCATGTTGGGTAAAGCTTGACGGAATCCATAGTACCACTAGTGTGGTGCAGCTTCCTTCCCAGTTCGGGTTCATAGGGTTCCTATGTGATTCAGGCTTAAGAAAGTTGCGTCCAATCATCTTCAGTAGTATCAACTCTTTGGGGTTAACTCAACAAAAAGTGGAGTGATCCTTGTCATCCACTATCACTTCATTCATTACCTATCCAGACAATAAAACCAATAATCGGTAATACTCCAAATAAATACTGCAAAAGATAAACAGAAACTAATAGCAAAATGTAAGGAAAGGAAACAACACATGAAAATAACAAGATATAGAAAGGTAACTCACAAGGATGAAAAGTGTGGGTTGCCTCCCACGTAGCGCTTCATTTTTCGTCGCATGGCTCGACAACTCATTCCATATGTTATGGTGGCATATATGACACAAATAACACATCATTTTTTCTTTATTTTGTTTGGTAGCACTCCCATGAACTTGAGGTTTTTATGATATTGCTTCCAAATCATTTTCAATTTGATTTTAGTGAATAAGGCATAAAGGGCATTCAATACTTTATCAATTTCTTGTCTTTCAACTTCCTTGTTGTTAAAATAGTTTTTAGGGATATTCTTTTGTTAAAGATTTTCTTGTTGGAAATCAACATCTTCACAAATTGTTAAATTTGGAGTTTCATCCAGAACTAGATCATCTTCAAGTTGTCGTCTTTATCCTTCCCTGTATTTCTTGTTAACCTCAAATTCTTATATTGTTACTACATCTTATTCATCTAATGTTATGCATTTTCCTCTTCTTTCACATATTCTTCTTCCAACTATAACTCTCGACAAGTAAAACAATCTGGATAAAAGTTAGCTTCCTTACATTCATTTAGTCGCCTCTTCCAAACTGATTCCCGAATCCGACGACCAACATGCAGGAGATACATGTGGCAATGTACCAAAACAATATATGGCTACAAAAATTAGCCAATTTATTAGTAGCAAAGTATAGAAGAATTCATGAAGCAACAATAATCCGACACTTTATTTTATAAAACAAAATTCAAATAAAAACTGAAATCAAAATTTTAGTTTCAGAGCAGCAAAATTTTAACTAAAATAAAACTATGAACTCTATAATCTTCAGCAGTCCCCGGCACCAGTGCCAAAAACTTGATCGGTAAATTAGCAAGTGTACTAATTTGCCAATGTAGTAATAATGAGAAATCCCAAAGTATCAATCTCAAGGACTGCGGGGTGATATAGAGTTATCATTTCAATTCAGTTAAATAAAAGCCATAGGGTTTTGGTTTGGAGAATTATGAAATAAATTGCAAATAAAAAATAATCAAACATGAACAGTTTTGACAAATTTGACTAGCATGCTAAGGAAGGTGTACAATTCATTCCTGTAACAACTCTAAGTTAACCTTGCAAAAACATATTTTACACTATAAATTACCGGCTCTCAAGGGTATTTAATCCTAAGTCCTTAGTGAGAAAACCTTTAAGCATTCATCCTATGCCCTATATCCATAGAAACTTACCGATGAAATTAAGAAATCTTATATCAAGAATAATCCAGGTACTATAGGGTATCCCTAGTCCTAGGTGATATCTACTAGAGAATATTCTCAAGAAAGCATTACCAACGGCGGTCCAACCTAATTGATAATCATATATCAATCTCAATCTGTCCAAAAGATAAAGCATTAAAAATATCAAGGGAACAATTTGATAATGAAAAAACACAATTTTTATTGCAAATATAAAATCAATGTCGTTTACAGAGTCAAATCAGGGACAACCCCTAGCATTGGGAGGTTTGCTACTCATAATATTCAAAGAAATTAAAAGATAAATTGTAAACATTACAAGTGTTGGGGATGAATTTGATATTCAATCGCTTCCGTTCATGAAAATCTCCTTCTCGCTGAAACCCTTGTCTTCTCCAATATTTTCCTGTGTAATTCTTCGTTCGCCAAAAAGTCCCATAATTCCTCTTGAAAAATCATCTAAATAGCAATCATTCACTCAGATTGGTTGGAAATATCCAAAGTTCCCCCACAGCTCAACCATTGGATACATATTAAAAAACATATGAAATCAGCGTCACACACTACTACGGACCGTCTCAGCCAGCACGGGCGCCCGTAGCACTCTTATGTACTTTTAAATCATGATTTTTGGTCCCAGGAATCCTGACACAGGAAGCCGTGTGTTAGCTGAGAATTTCGACGGATCGAAGTAAGGAGATATGAAAATAGCTTCATAGAACTATTTAGTATATTTAATAGTTCGAGGGAGTTTTTATCGAAGTAAAGACTTAGAATATTTTGGAAATACTTACAAATACACTTCGACGACAGCGTTTGCCAAATTGGGAGTTTCGAGCGGGAGAATTCGAATTTCAAATTAATTGGCTTTCGCCAGATGAACGCGTGGAAAGATCTGAAGAAATCAACATTTGAAGAGGGGAACGTGGAACTCATCTGTATAAGAGACCGTTAGGGTCAAATTAGTATAAATAGGAGTCTTAGTTACTAGATTTCGTGTGTTCAAACTGATATACAAAAAATCACTAAATTACTCAAAGTACCAGAGCGAGAGAAACGAGTTTTGCTGATACCATAGATTTTCCTTACATTTGAAGTTATTTATTATTTTAGAATAAACTCAAGTTCTATTACTTTGTTTTTTACTCCATTTGAATTTCAGTCAAGTCTTTATTTCGTTTAAACTTTATCATTTATTGCTTACTAGAGACCTTTTATTTGAATATTGCTTCTTTAGATTTTATTTTGTTAGTGCTTTTGAGGATTGGCTTTATGTTTGGTAAAACTAATTTAGCAGCAATAGGATAAATAGAATTATAACTTGTAAGAGAAAGCAGGTGGAAATTCTATTTAATGGAGAAACATGTTGTGTTGAAATGTTTCAACATCTGGAACAACATGTCGAAGAAGACGCGTGACATCATATTTGAGCTGACAGTTTGGATTCTGTTATAACAGAAACAAAATATTCCTAAAACATTGAATCCTATGTGGAGCTATATCTAAGGAGATCAAGGAGAATATTTGGGAAACTAAATGTGGAAAGATTTTATAGGAGAATATGTTGCAAAAGTGTAACAACTTATTGTTGTTACTTGGAGCATATTTTATGGAGATATTTGTGGAGAATATCTTGGAGCATATATTGTGGAGCAATTTTAGCAACAGTTTGTTATGTCAGTTTGTTACGATTTAAAGGCCCAAACCCAATTGGGAATAGGTTATAAATAGAAGCTTTGTAACCTAAGTTTAGTACCAGCGGTAATTTTAATAATGTAGTTTTTAAGGGCTGAGTCTGTAGAGTGAACCTCTCGGATTGTGGGAAGGTCACTGATTTGTGCCTCGAAGCCTGTAGGCAAGAGGTTTATTTTACTCACTCAGAAGTTGTGAAGCAATGAGTTCAGTTTTGTTCTTGAAGGAAGCTTTGAAGCAACTTCAAGTTGTATTTGTTTGTGTGCTTAGAATGTTTGAAATTAGGCTGTTGATGCAGTGGCTGAGTTGTTGACTGCTAGACATCATTGTGATGATTGGGAGTGAGAATGGTTTCTCATATCTAGGGAGGACCTAGGTAGAAGGGTCATTGGGTAGTGATTAAGTGAAGATTGTAAACAGAAGAGTTTGGCTCTGAATTGATACTGCTAATAGTGGACTTCATCCCTGGCTTGGTAGCCCCCAGAGTAGGTATTATTGTATACCGAACTGGGTGAAAAATTCTGTGTGTTATTTATTTTCTGCACTGTTATTTGTATTCCTACCTTATCTGTTTGTATAATGTCATATCAGATGTCAAGACATCCATATATGACATCTGAGTCTGCTGTAACCAGAATTTCAATTGGTATCATAGCAGGCATCCTGTCTGTCTCTGGATGAGATCCATGGGGGATACATTCTGGTTGTGTGCAAGGTAGAAGATTGTTTAAACAAGGAGTGTTCATATTGTATGGTCCCCTGAAGTGGAGGATGGACCTATTTGTGGAAGACTAGACCAACATGATCAGAGCCGTTGTACCTTCTTGATGAAAGTAGATAATGAAGCTGGAATAAAAAGAGTTAAATTCAAAGACTTCACCCAGGAGTGAAGAATTTAAATTAAATTGTTCAACTTATATTCAGCACAGAGAAGAACATTGTCTAAACCTTCATGCGGGAGTGAAGATATTGATAAGGTAACTGTTGGGCTTATGTGTTTTCATCTGGTCAAGATATTGGTTAGGCCTAGTCTATTGCTTGGTGAAGAAGCAAGCATATTGTAGGGTTGATTTGGGTTCAATCTTTGGATGTCATGCTTACAATTGAATTATAAAGTAAGAATTATGTGAATTCTGTTGAAGATTGGCTATTTTCCGCTGCTTAGCCTCTGATACAAACCTTATATTAAAGTAGAATCCTAGGGTATTTAACAGAATGTATGGCAGAACCTTACAGCTATAATTAAAGTATCAAAGATACTTGAGTAATCTCTCAAGTCCACTCATAATGGCATGGTTTATTAGAGCTGATGAATGTCAACTAATCAATGATATTCATAATCATCTGCAAGTGTGAACCTTGAAGAGTTTCAAGGATGGAATGTTCCTAGAAGGAGGAACATATGCCCTACTGGATGTTGGGACATTAGTACTGGTATGCAGCTACCAATTAAAGAACAGATGTTCTGGTACTAAACTAATGTAGTGTGAGTACATATGTTTGGAACCTACTCCAAATATGGAAGAGGAGACATCTGATTATAAGTTGACCAGGACACGATCAACATGTACTTCTACTCCAAAGCTTAATTTATGGGAGTTCAGAAGTAAAAGCTCAGTGCTAAAGAAGACTCGTGAAGGTATTCCTTTCTGATCCTTTATGTTTAAATCAAGATGAGCTTATATCTAGTATCTTCTTCTGGTCAAAGGAGCCAGATATGTGGATTTTCATTCATAACAATAGGGTAGTTGTTGGAGCTGTATACTGTGTCTCAACCACGGTGAAATATGGTCACGAATGTTGAGTGCCCTAGTTGTTATCTAGAAAGGGTAGTCTTATTTAGAATCAAGGAAGTCAGATGGCTCAGAAGAATCTGACTAATTCAGTGTTATGCCATAACTGAGTCTATTCCAGAAACCTAAATGAGGGAATCTCCTCTATAGGTACAGACTATGGCATCCATCATCTCAAAATCAGAATGAAAAAGTCTGATGAAAAGCTTATTGAGATGTTGGCTATTCTATTACTTGATATGTCTGGATGTTGCTGATAATTACACTCTATTGTTGAAGAGGATGTTTCCAAACAGGTTATAGGAACATTTTCTTTTATGAATTTGTACTCTTTAGTCAACTGTTTGATCACCAATTCTGAGTCTCCTTTAATTTCGACTCTAGTTGCCCCCAATTCTAACAAGGCTTCAAGTCCTGCTATAAGGGCTTCATATTCTGACTCGTTGTTTGAGCATAGTGGTCCTTCGATTTTATACTTGAGTTTTGTTGGAATTCCCTTAGGAGAAATTAATAAAATCCCAACTCCACTTCCTTCCTTGTGGGTAGAAACACCAAAGAATAATTTCCATGGTTTCAATTCCACGTGTAATTGAGGGTTTTCGACCACTGCGTGGTCGACAAGAAAGTTTGAGACTACCTGCCCCTTCATTTCCTTTAAAGGCATAAAGGCTAAAGAGTACTTGCATTAATTGCTTTGATAAGATATATTTAATAACATCAAAATGCGAAGAGACATACAAATCGACTGGTTTTATATAATACTTAAGTTTTGTACAAGAGAAGTGCAGACATAGACACAATTTTTCTATTGGAGTGTATTTAGTTTCTGCATCATTAAAAACCCTACTAAGGTAGTAAATGACTTTTTCAATGTCATTTTCATCTTCTTGTACTAACATACTGCCTATAGTAACATCTGAAGCTGAAATATACAGTCTCATAGGCTTCGTTCCACAAGGTGGTGACAAGATTGGAGGATTCACCAAATATTGCTTGATCTTGTCGAAAGCCTGTTGATGCTCTTCGTTCCATTCGAACGTTCCTTACTTTGAGTGCAGAAGAGGGGAGAAGGCTTTAGTTCGACCACTTAAATTCGAGATGAATCTTCTTAGGAAGTTAATCTTTTCTAATAAAGATTGTAACTCTTTCTTTGTTGAAGGTGGTTTGGTCTCCATAATTGCCTTCTTTTTGATTAATCTCTATCCTCTTTTTATGGACCACAAAACCTGGAAAATCTCCTTCCTGCACAAAGAAAGCGCATTTAAGAGGATTCATTTTTAAGCCATGCTTTCTCATTCTTTCGAATGATTGGCCAAGATGAATCAGATGATTCGCGTTTGATATAGACTTGATGACAATGTCATCTATGTAAACCTGCATAAATGTTTCTATAAAATCATGAAAAATGGAATTCATAGCATGCTGGTATGTTTCCCCAGCATTTTTAAGGCCAAAAGGCATCACAATCCATTCGTAAGTTCCTATTGCCCATGGACAACGAAAGGCTGGTTTGGAAACATCCTCTTCAGCAATGAAGATCTGGTTATATTAGCCTGTCTGGATAATCAACTTAATTGGAGCTTATAGCACAAGTAATAAATCGATAGAATGAATGGAACAGTTGAAGTACCTCTCGAAACGCTTGTACCTTCCTCAACAATAGCATGAACTTTCTTGAGAGGGTTAAGCACTGAAAGAAAATCAAATCAATTGAACTATTTCGAATTGAAAAATGCGGTGGTTAGATATGCATTTGATTACCTTGAAATTCAGGAGATAGATGCTGACGTTTGGAAAGTTGGATATGGATTTCCTCGAATTCGATTTCAAGTTTATCATTATTAGTTTTAATCACAGTATAAGACTTTTCTGGCGCGCTAGCCTCTTATTAAATGTTACTTGCAGGATCATCTATAATATGATAGATTTAACTAAAATGTATAGACACAAATTATAGCATATTATTATATCTTAAACTAACCAAGAATAATTAGAACTGTGTATCTTGTAGGATTCGAGAGTGTCTTCAAAAAAGTGACATGAGAGGATTACTACCCTCATTGTCCTTTAGGTTTTTCATAATATCTTAATCGTTTAATGGGGCAACGCTTAAATAGCTAAACGGCTGAGGGCAGAGACCTCTCATTGGACTTAACTGAATGGTCCAACCCATCACGGTCATTAAGGCACAAAGCCCAATCAAACAATTCATCACTGTTTAATAACAATCGACCATAATATAATTAATTAATAATTAATTATTTCAATCCATATTTGATTAATTAAATAAGTAATCTAACAATCTCTCACTTGGATAACAATATTAGAATATCATAATGGTCAAAACACTAACCAATCAAAAAAGAAGTAAGCTCCAACATTGCAGAAATTGTATCCGATAGAAAAAACAAATCATACATGCTAAAGACTCACATTTTATTTAAAAAATGATGAATTTAGAATAACATATTTAATTCAAGAGAAATATGTTATAACGAATGGTCCAGACATATGATATATGCTAATAACAAACTTCCACTAACCCAAAATATCATAAGTACCTTCATAACACAATATCATACTCTATAGGAGTATTGATATCTACTTTTACTTTCATTTTTATCATCTTAAAAGTGTGGAATGTTGGTGAGAGAAGGATACAATATTATTGCAAGCTAAATAATTATTGTGCATTTAGCCTAAACATGAAAATATGATGTTTCGCGAGATTAAGCTTGGGCTGTGAAGGCGATTCTCCGAGCGTTTGAAATATTTGCAGGGCTTGGAGTGAACTACCACAAGAGAAAATTGGTGTGTTACAATATTAATCTCAATTTCATGAGGGCAACAACAAATTTCTTGGCGTGTAAGATCGAGAATGGGGATTTATCTTTTCTTCGCATTCCTATAGGATCAAATCCAAGAAGAATATCGTTTTGGAAGCCGTTAATTAGGAGATTGAAGAAGAGATTGGATAGTTGTCAAAGGAGATTTTTTAGCCTTGGAGGTAGAATTACTTTGTTAAAATCTGTTCTAAGTAGCTTACATATTTTCAGCATGTCTTTCTACAGGGCCCCGGTTCAAATTTGCAAGGAGATTACGAGCATCCAAAGTTGTTTTTTATAGGGAGGTGGGGGCGTGAAGAAGAAGATTCATTGGGCTAGATGGGAAAATTTGTGGCTTCCTCTCGTTAAGGGGGGGTTTAGGATTGAGGCTGATGGAAGAGTTCAACGTGGCGCTTATGCTTAAGTGGAGATGGAGGATTTTTCAAGCGGGCGACTCTTTATGGAATGAGATTTTAGCGGCGGGATACAAGAATTTGAATCTTAAACTTTTATCTGATTATGCTGGTTGTTCTGACAAGTTTGCGTCAGTTTGGCGGAAAGATGTTGTTTCTTTGGAAAAATGTCATATTCACGGGGATTTTGGTAAAAGTTGTTGTTTTGTATTAGGAAAGGGAAATTCTATTATGTTCTGGCATTCTATCTGGTTTAATAAGGTTGCTTAGTCTTTTGCTTTTCCGGATCTTTTCTCTTTATCGAGTAAGAAGGAATCGGCGGTGGAGGGAATGATTTGGGGGTGCAGGTTGAGGAATTTTCTGATGGTTGGTTCAAATTACAAAATTTGAAAGATTCTTTAAGGAATATCATGTCGGATCGGGAGAAGGAAGACTTGGTGAGATGGATTCCAAACTTGGAAGAGGGTTTCTCGGTGAGGTCTTGTTATGAGTTGTTAATGAAATCCCAGTTAGAGTCGATTTTTGCCCCCGAAGTGGAAAAGGCTACGGGGCTGATTTGGAAGGCGTCGATCCCTTTTAAAGTCAAAACTTTCGCATGGAGAGGTATGTTAAATAGACTTCCTTCGAAAAATCTTCTTTTCATTAGAGATATTTTTCCATCTTCTTCTTCTTCCGATCTTATGAGTTATCTTGGATGTGTATATTGTAAAGAATTTGAGGAATCTTTGGACCATATTTTCTATTATTGTGATTATGTCAAGGAGGTGTGGAGGTTGATTTCGGTTTGGTGTGGGGTGGAAATGGGGAAGGTTCCTATTTTTTCGGAAAATTTCTTAGTGCTCATGGTTGTTTTAAGAGGAGGAAAGTGAAGAAGGGGTTTGAAGGTTTGATTTGGTTAACGGTGTGTCGGGTCATTCGGAACAATTGCAACACAACGATTTTTAGGAATGAGAAGTGGAGCGTTCCCGATTTGGTTTGGAGTATTAAGGTTCTTGTGTAGAGATGGTCGTTTCGGGGCGAAATTACGTATGCCAAATGCAACTTCTACGACTTTTGTAAAATATCGTTGCATTACTTAAGATAAGTCTTATTTGGCATGTAATTTTCCTTTTCCGAGTGTCGTGCTCGTTTTTTATCGGGGTTCGAGTACTCCTAGTGCTCGTTTATATAATATTCCTTGCATACAAAAAAAGAGAAATATATATATATATATATATATATATATATATATATATATATATATAATATCGATATATAAGAATTAGACTTCTTAGAGTTATTAAATATTTTGAAGTCTTGAGAGCCTTCATATGTGGAACACCGGAGAGTAAGAAGTTTCCGGAGGCGGTGAAAGCCTTGAGAAACCGTGCTTTCATATGGTGACAGTGGTGGAGTTAATGGCATCTAGAAGCGAGTTGCCGAACGTTTCATGTTGTACTGCTTTGGCATTTTGAGCCAGAGTATAGAGACCTCCTAGCTATATCTAATGAAAAAGAAAAAGTTGAATAGGAAATGGAGTCGCCGATGCCTCACACATTCAACCTTCAACAAGAAGAAACAAACCAAGAAAGGTACACTCTCATTCAGATAATGGAAGAGAGAAATGAGGAAAAGGTAGAAATTGTAAAAGTAGAAGATGCCGAAAATTCCTCAGTAAATGTCATTGTGGAGAAGCAACAAGAGACAAAAGGAGATTTTTGTAATTTTCTTAGTATCAACAAAGACTTTGATGGACATGGTGTGAGTATGGTGTTTGAATCGACAACTAGACTGTTTCCAAACGTGTCCTTAGTGAAGGGTGAATTATATTATGTTTTAGTCAAAATGGCATTAATTAATGCCTACTCCTATCTGTCAAGCTATGTTTTTGCGTCAAACATACCACCCAAAACAATCTGTAAGTAGTTATCATGTTTCACGCCTTGCTCTGTCCCTCTACTTCAAGTTGTGGGATCCCGGCGGACACTTGGGTAACCTTTGTTAGAAGTGTGGGAACAGTTTGTTACACACAGATGTGTTTTAGATCTAGATAGATTTAATTTAGATTTTAAATAGATTAGATTTGATTTAGTTCCAAAATAGATATTGTGGGATTTTATAGTTTTGGGATTTGGCTTAGAAAGTAAGCTAACATAATACTCATTATTTTGTAATCAAGTCAATTAAGTTGTATTCACGGAACTTGCACTTGCAAGTGAATAATAAAGTTTTTCACAGTTTGTAGGCAGAGAGTTACTTTGTAGAAATCCTAATCTCTTTTCTTCTTTAAATTTCTTTTATTTTCATCGTTATTGTGATAGAAATTCATCATAGGTTTTAGTGGATTTCCAACATCTAGTATCAGAGCTCCGGTTTATCAATCAAGGAAAGAAGAACAAAATCATGTGAAGGATAGAAAAACACTTAGAAAGGGGGGGTTTGAACAAGTGTAGCTTAAAAACTTGTAAGATAAAAACAATTTGCACAATGATTTTTATCCTGGTTCGTTGTTAACTAAACTACTCCAGTCCACCCCCTTGGAGTGATTTACCTCACCTGAGGATTTAATCCACTAATCACACTTGATTACAATGGTTTTCCACTTAGACAACTGTTAAGTCTTCTAGAGTATCCTGATCACAACCTGATCACTCTAGGAACAAACTGCTTAGATAACTTCTAAGATGAAGAGAAGGATATCTTTCTGTGATGAAGAGAGCCCAGAATAATCTCAGCCCAAACTTGATAAAACGGCTTCAAGGTACCAGTTTGACTTGAATCAACACCGGTAACACACGAAATCAGCTTCTCAACCTGGAACCAATCAACTCTGCCAGGAAGAGGACCAGTGACTCCTTCTTCATCGTCCAAGTTGTACAGCTTCCTGATTAACTTCTCAGTTATCACAACTTCATGCCCTAGCACGAAGGAGATAATGGCGGTTGGAGTGACGGTTGCATGAACCCAGAAATCTTTCACAAGAGGTGGATAACTTGGTCCAACCAATCTAGCCAGATAGTTTGACCATCCCTGTGCCATGATCTTAGCATCAGGTTTGAAACCATATGCTTTCAAATTTTCAAAGTCCACTGAGGACTCACAGAGAACTTCCAGTTCTGACTGAGGAATGGAGCAAGTCTTCAGAGGAGCGTATCTGTGCTTGTTGTATACCAGTTGAGAGGAAGACATTTCTTCTTCTGGGTTTGATGTGCTTGATGAAGGATTCATGATGATTTTGCTTGGTTTCAGATCACAAACTAGGGTTTGAAAGAACGAATGCAAAGAGAGAGATGCACAAATGGAAAGAGAGTGAAAAAGATGAAATGAAGATGAAGCGGGTTATTTAAACGGTTTGAAAAGAAGAAAAATAAAATAAAATAAAAATAAAATTGTTTAAATGAAATGATTACAGAAAAACATGACATCAATATGCATTTAATGAGAAATGAAGTTAGGAGAGATAAAGTGACAAAATGAAATGATTTGCACAGTTACCTAGGGCGGCGTCTCCTCAACTGCACGCATGCTTGTCCAAAAATAATGAACACGTGTTCATTTTCTGGAAAGACTAGTGACAGCTGTTTTTCTTTAAAAGAGCTTCTAAATCAACTTAGATAATGAAACGTTAGTAATAACAGAATCAGAACTTCTAATTGATCATTATCAGAACTTCTTATAGCTGCCTAGTCCTAACACATTTCAAAAGTTATTCATACACAGATCTTCTCATCTTCTCATTCTGGGCATAAGTCCATACTGATATTCTTCAGAATGAACTTAAACCTATCTTCAGCAAGGGGTTTTGTAAAGATATCAGCCCATTGATGGTCTGTATCCACAAAGTTCAAAGAAAGAACACCCTTCTGAACATAGTCCCTCATAAAATGATGTTTAATCTCAATATGTTTAGCTTTGGAATGTAAGATAGGATTCTTAGATAAACATATAGCAGAAGTATTATCGCAAAAAATAGGAATGTTACTCTCATATATCTGATAATCTTCTAGCTGACTCTTCATCCATAGCATTTGTGTGCTACACCCAGCAGCAGCAACATATTCTGCTTCTGTTGTTGAGAGAGCTATGGTAGCTTGCTTCTTGCTGTACCAGGAGATCAGATGACTTCCAAGAAATTGACAGCTTCCTGAAGTACTCTTCCTTTCAATTCTATCTCCAGCATAGTCAGCATCACAGAATCCTACTAAGTTGTATTCTTTAGATCTTCTGTAGACTAAACCAACGTTAGTAGTACCTTTCAGATACCTCAGAATTCTCTTAACAGCAGTTAAGTGAGATTCTCTAGGATCTGATTAGAATCTAGCACACAAACAAACACTGAATAGAATGTCAGGTCTAGAAGTAGTTAAGTATAGAAGAGATCCAATCATACCTCTGTACAACTTCTGATCTACCTTCTTACTTACCTCATCCTTACCTAGAACACATGTTGGATGCATAGGAGTTTTGGCTTCTTTGTTTTCAGAGAGATTAAACTTCTTCAGAAGTTCTTTCACATACTTCGTTTGATGAACATAAGTTCCATCAGAAGTTTGGTTGATTTGAATCCCAAGGAAATACTTGAGTTCACCCATCATACTCATTTCAAATTCAGCCTGCATAGACTTAGCAAACTCCTTTCCAAGTGAAGCATTAGATGTTCCAAAGATAATATCATCAACATAAATTTGACAAATTAAAATATCCTTCTTAGATGTTTTACAGAAAAGAGTCGTGTCCACTTGTCCTCTAGTGAAACCATTGTCCAGAAGGAAATAACTTAATCTTTCATACCAAGCTCTGGGAGCTTGCTTCAACCCATACAATGATTTCTTAAGTTTAAAAACATGTTCTGGAGACTTAAAGTCTTCATAACCAGGAGGTTGGTGGACATAGACTTCCTCATCTATATAGCCATTTAAGAAAGCACTCTTAACATCCATCTGATACAGAGTGATGTTATGTTGAGTGGCAAAAGAAATCAATAAGCGAATAGATTCTAACCTGGCCACTGGTGCAAAGGTTTCTGTATAGTCAATCCCTTCTTGCTGACTATATCCCTGAGCCACTAGTCTGGCTTTGTTTCTTACCACATCTCCCTTCTCACTGAGCTTGTTTCTGAACACCCACTTTGTACCAATGATGTTGAATCCTTTAGGTCTAGGAACCAAATCCCATACATCATTCCTTGTAAACTGATTTAGTTCTTCTTGCATGGCAATTATCCAGTTTGGATCTTCTAGAGCTTGATCAACAGAAGTTGGCTCGATCAAAGAAACAAGACCTAATTGACATTCTGCATTGTTCTTAAGGAATGCTCTTGTTCTGATGGGATCATCTTTCTTTCCAAGGATCACATCTTCTGAGTGAGCAGAGGTGAGTCTAGAAGATCTTCTGACTGTTAGCTCTTCAGAAATTCTGAGATTCTCTAAAGATGCAGCAACTTGATCTTCTGATTCTTTGCTTCTGAGACTTTCAGCTTCTGGAGCTTTGCTTCTTGGTTCTACAACTTATGATATGTCAATATCTATATCTGCAAAATTCTCAAACTGCTTTGGCTTTTCAAGACCAAGCTTATCATCAAACCTGATATTGATTGATTCTTCTACAACCAATGTCTCAGTATTGTATACTCTATAGCCTTTAGAGCGTTCAGAATATCCAAGAAGAAAACATTTTTGTGCCTTAGAATCAAACTTACCAAGATGATCTTTAGTATTTAGAATAAAACACACACATCCAAACGGATGAAAATATGAAATGTTGGGCTTTCTGTTCTTCCACAATTCATAAGGAGTCTTATTTAGAATAGGTCTTATAGAGATTCTATTCTGAATATAACATGCAGTGTTTATTGCTTCTGCCCAGAAGTGCTTAGCCATATTGGTCTCATTGATCATGGTTCTGGCCATTTCTTGCAGAGTCCTATTCTTTCGCTCTACAACTCCATTTTGTTGTGGAGTTCTAGGGCAAGAGAAATCATGGGCAATACCATTTTCTTTGAAGAACTCCTCAAAGAATCTGTTCTCAAATTCGCCACCATGATCACTTCTTTTGATCATCATTCATTTCTTGTCTTGTAAGCCTTACGCCAGTAGCGTTCACTGGATGTTTGTAACCATCCACCAGAAGATCCCATAAGTCACAATCTAGACCAAGGAAGTAACTTCCAGTTTATCTTTCCAGTATTCAAAGTTTTCACCATCAAATACTGGTGGTCTAGTATAACCATTGTTACCATTTCCTTTGTATTGCTCAGCAGAGCCAGATGTAGATGTAGGTGCGTTTGTTGGAATTTCACCAGCCATCTTTTACTGAAGCATTTTTCTCTTCCTGAATCTTTTCTAAACACGGTTAAGTGCTTGCACCTTAGAACCGGCGCTCTGATGCCAATTGAAGGATAGAAAAACACTTAGAAAGGGGGGGTTTGAATAAGTGTAGCTTAAAAACTTATAAGATAAAAACAATTTGCACAATGATTTTTATCCTGGTTCGTTGTTAACTAAACTACTCCAATCCACCCCCTTGGAGTGATTTACCTCACCTGAGGATTTAATCCACTAATCACACTTGATTACAATGGTTTTCCACTTAGACAACCTCTAAGTCTTCTAGAGTATCCTGATCACAACCTGGTCACTCTAGGAACAAACTACTTTGACAACTTCTAAGACTTGCTAGAGTATACTGATCAACAACCTGATCACTCTAGTTCTTACAACTTAATGTAAATAAATTCTTTTAAGAGTTACAATGCTTCTTATAAAGCTATTATCACAACTGTGATTTTCTCTTAAGTTTAAGCTTAAATCTCACTAAGATATTACAACAGCAATGTAGTGAGCTTGATGATGAAGTTTGAGAGCTTTTGAATTTGACAGCGTTTCTGGATAGTGCGCAAGTGTTGTATTTAGCATCTCATCAGAACTTCATATCTATAGGCACTTGAGAAGATGACTGTTGGGAGCATTTAATGCTTTGCGTATTCCGTACAACATTGCATTTAATGTTTCACTCTTTTGTCAACTACCTCGAGCCTTGTTTCCGCTGTGTCTACTGACGTTGCCTTTAATAGCTTCTAACGTTCATTTTGTCAGTCAGCGTAGCCTGCCAGTCTAGTACTTGCTTCTGATCTGATGTTTGTGTAAACAACATTTGAATGTCATCAGAGTCAAACAGCTTGGTGCAGAGCATCTTCTTGTCTTCTGACCTTGAAGTGCTTCTGAGCGTGATACCATGAGAACTTCAGTGCTTCTGCTTCTGATCTCAATTTCTTCTGATGCTTCCATAGACCCATGTTCTGATTCTGCTTGACCATCTTTTGATGTCTTGCCAGACCATGTTCTGATGTTGCATGCTGAACCTTCTGAGTCAGTGCTTCTTGCGCTGATTTTGTGCATACTCTTTATATAATTCCTGAAATGGAAATTGCATAGTATTAGAGTACCAGATTATCTCATACAAAATTCATATGCTTGTTATCATCAAAACTAAGAATATTGATCAGAACAAATCTTGTTCTAACAATCTCCCCCTTTTTGATGATGACAAAAACATACATAAATGATATGAATTTGCGATCAGAAAAGACAGACGGCAAAGGACAATTACACAGCTATAGCACAAGCATATAAACATAGTGTGTGGATATGTCTCCCCCTGAGATTAACAATCTCCCCCTGAGATAAATAATCTCCCCCTGAAATAAATACTAGAAGAATTTTATAAATAAAAGACTTCCCTGAGTATTTCAGTTGAGACGTTCACATATGCTTAGATCTTCAGAACATTCACATATTCTGATTCTTGCTTCCATAGGACAGCTTCAGAACTTGAATTTCCTAGATCTTCAGAATATTCATAGCTTCTGATTCTTGCTTCCATTGGACAGCTTCAGAGCTTGAATTTCTTCTTGAGTCATTGCATGCTAGATTGTATCAGAACATTGTTGAATGTACCAGAGCATCATCAGAGCATCTTTACATCCTGAAATGTTACAGAACAAACTAAACAACAAAAGTCAGCATGAATGAATCAGAACATAGAATATGTTTCAGAACATATAATATGTCTCAGAGCAAACAAACATAATGTTTCAGAGCATATTTTGTAACTAAAAACATGCATCAGAACATATAAGGAATAAGAACGAAAGCATATTCTATCATCAGAATATCAGAACATTCTTCCTTCTTGCTTCTGATATTGAAGCTTTATAGTACTCAGCTTGTTCAATTTTCATGAGCTTGATTCTTTATAGAATTGCTTTTCCCCATGTCTTTGCTTCTCATGTTGAGCTTTGAAGAGGATCTTCAATTCCTGCAAAACAACACTCAAAGACATAGAACTTTGCAAGTTCTGTTAGAAATGTGGAGCCTTTCTCCCAGTAACTGATAAAATAAATCAGATCATTTATCACATTTTCTCCCCCTTTTTGTCATAACATCAAAAACATAAAAGATTCAGATGAAAAACAAAAAGACAAACACTTGAAGAAAAGGAGAATTTTCATTAAGCACGGAGAAAAGGTTCAGAAATACAAGAGGACATGGAAGATGCATAAAAAAAACAGATGCAGCAAAACAAAAGAAAACAATCTAAGACTCAATGACTAAGATGACCCTAGTTTTGACATGATCTTGGCCGGCATATCATGAATCCCATTGTTGCTCTCATTCTGCCTCTCCATGAAAGCACGAAACTCAGCGTTGATCGATCTCTGCTCATCCTGGTTCTTCTGAATCACTTCCAGAGTCCTTGCGAGACAAGAAGGTTCATCAGAAGAAACTTCACAACTTCTTTCCAGAGGGATGGCATTCTAATCCGTAGCTTCCATAGTCAGATCATTTACAGGATTTTCCTTAACAGGAATGGTTTCAGCAACATGATCTTCAGCATCTGCTTCTTCCATAGAAGCATCTCCATACTCTGCAGCAGGAACCTCAGAATCTCCATTCTCAAGAGCCTGAAGAATGGCAGCCAGATTCCTAGGAGCAGAAGGACCTTCAACTTCTGACGGGTCAACAACTTCTGGAATGACCAAGCTTGGGTCGTCCTCAGAAGGATTTTCCCTCAGAAATTCAAAGAGAGTCCTGAAGTCTCCAATCAGAACAGGATACTGAGGTCTCCAGACCACAATTTCCCTGCAAGGGTTAGCTTCCATTGCAGCAGCAATTCTTGCTTCTTCCAGCTCATCCACAAATCTCTTCTCTTCTATAGCAACCCTGTTTCTGAGGGGATGATAGTAGATACCATTATCACCCTCCAGAAGATAACCAGCATAACCAGGGGCAGCAGCCACTAGTCTCTTCTGAACTCCCATAGCTCCTACTTGAAAATCCTGGCGAAAGCTTCTCCAGAAGTTTCTTGTAGAAACATCATCAAGACCATTGAGGAAAGCATCCTTCAAGAGGTCCAGCCTACTGATCACTTCACTTCTGAACAACTCCAGGCAAATGATAGGTTCAGGTTCAGGAGGGTTAAAGGTGAATTTGTAGTCTGGGTAGAGAAGGCAGTAAGGGTTGGATTTTCAGGTAGTTAGGGGATGGGATAGAGAAGATGGAGGTGCAGTGTTTGAAGAGGATGGAGTATCAGTGAAGGGGGTTGATGAGGAAGGTATATCTGTGGGTGTGGGAAGGATGGTAGTTATGGGGGTAGGGTTGAGAACTTGAGAAGATGATGGTGTTTGCAAGCTATTAGGTAAAGGTGATATGGGGGTAGGAGTTTGTGCAGAAGGAGGTGATTGAGGGATATTTGCAGAGGTAAGGGTGTTTTGAGGTTCAGAAGGAGAGGGTTGGATAGGTGGAGGTTGGTACACTTGCCTGGAGAAGTTACCTGTTCTGATTGCCTCGAAGGAATCAACCTTAAGAGGGTCATAAGTGACCTTCTGCCTTGTTTCTCTCTTGGCAGCTTCTTCTGCAGCCTTTCTCTTTAGCCTTTTCTCTCGCTTCTTCTTATCCTCCTTCTTGAGGTCAGCTTGAGAAGGAAGCACTCTTCCACGAATCCATGCAGGATCAATAGAAGATTGATTACTCACAGAAGCTTCCAAATAGAGCTTAACCGCCCGGCAAAGTTCTGCTTGGAACAAAGTAGAGAAACCTGCAACGGGAATTCTTCTGGGTTGAATGTCAAAGGGAACAGCAGTTATTTCCTTGACAAGTTCCATTCTTAGCAAGTCAAGACCATTGAAGATAGAACCCCGAGTGACTCTAAAGAAGTTAGGTGTTCCAATAGTCCTTAGGGAGTCCATCAAGTCACTTTCAATCAGAATGTCTGAGATCATTCTGGCGAAAGGAACAACATTTCTTTGGAGATGAGGATACTTTGCACGTTCGTCATCTCTTGACTCTTCAATAGCCAACTTCAGATTCTCAAAAATGATGTTGGAGATGTTGATTTCAATTCTTCTTCCGACGCAGAAGAGAGTGTACTTGTGGTCAGGACTGATGTAAGAAGAAGAGAAGGATCTCTTTCTGTGATGAAGAGAGCCCAGAATAATCTCAGCCCAAACTTGATAAAACGGCTTCAAGGTACCAGTTTGACTTGAATCAACACCGGTAACACACGAAGTCAGCTTCTCAACTTGGAACCAATCAACTCTGCCAGGAAGAGGACCAGTGACTCCTTCTTCATCGTCCAAGTTGTACAGCTTCCTGATTAACTTCTCAGTTATCACAACTTCATGCCCTAGCACGAAGGAGATAATGGCGGTTGGAGTGACGGTTGCATGAACCCAGAAATCTTTCACAAGGGCTGGATAACTTGTGTTAGAACAAGATTTGTTCTTATCAATTATCTTAGTTTTGATGATAACAATAATATGAATTTTGCTTAAGATAATATGGTACTCTAATCCAATGCAATTTCCCTTTCAGGAAATATATATAAAGAGTACGCATAATTCAGCGCTCAGAAGCTTTGTCTCAAATGGTTCAGCATGCAACATCAGAACATGGTCTGGCAAGACATCAGAAGATGGCCGAAGCAGAATCAGAACATGGGTCTATGGAAGCATCAGAAGAACATGAGATCAGAAGCACTGAAGATCAGAAGATGGTATCACGCAACAGAAGCACTTCAAGATCAGAAGATCAGAAGATGCTATGCACCAAGCTGTTTTGACTCTGATGATATTCAAACGTCGTATTCACAAACATCAGATCAGAAGGAAGTACAGGTGGCAGACTACGCTGACTGACAAAAGGAACGTTAAAGCTACTAAAGGCAACGTCAGTAGACACAGCGTGAACAAGGCTCGAGGTAGTTGACAAAAGCGTATAACATTAAATGCGATGCTGTACGGAACACGCAAAGCATTAAATGCATTCAACGGTCATCTTCTCCAACGCCTATAAATATGAAGTTCTGATGAGAAGCAAAGTTAATGATCCTGAACAAATACAATTCAAATTAACTTGCTGAAACGCTGTTCAAACAAAAACTCAGAATCTTCATCTTCATCAAAGCTCACTACATTGCTGTTGTAATATCTTAGTGAGATTAAGCTTAAACGATAAGAGAAATATCACAGTTTGTGATTATAGCTTTTAAGAAGCATTTGTAAACTCTTGAATAGATTACATTAAGTTGTAAGGAACTAGAGTGATCGTGTGATCAGTAGACTCTAGGAAGTCTTAGCAGTTGGCTGAGCAGTTTGTAACTAGAGTGATCGTGTTGATCAGTAGACTCTAGAAAAAGTCTTAGAGGGTATCTAAGCAGTAGTTCCTGGAGTGATCAGTGTGTGATCAGAATACTCTAGAAGACTTAGTCGTGGACTAAGTGGAAAACCATTGTAATCCGTGCGATTAGTGGATTAAATCCTCAGGTTGAGGTAAATCATCTCTGCGGGGGTGGACTGGAGTAGCTTCGTTAACAGCGAACCAGGATAAAAATAATTGTGCAATTTATTTTTATCGTCCAAGATTTAAAGTCACACTTATTCAATCCCCCCCCTTTCTAAGTGTTTTTCTATCCTTCAATTGGCATCAGAGCGCCGGTTCTAAGGTGCAAGCACTTAACCGTGTTTAGAAAAGATTCAGGAAGAGAAAAATGCTTCAGTAAAAGATGGTTGATGAAAGTGAAAAGTCTACACCTACACCTGCATCTACATCTGGCTCTGCTGAGCAATACAACGGTAACAATGGTTATACTAGACCGCCGGTATTTGATGGTGAAAACTTTGAATACTGGAAAGATAAACTGGAAAGTTACTTTCTGGGTCTAGATGGTGATCTATGGGATCTTCTGATGGATGGTTACAAACATCCAGTAAATGCCAGTGGCGCAAAGCTGTCAAGGCAAGAAATGAATGATGATCAAAAGAAGCTTTTCAGGAATCATCATAAATGCAGAACTGTTTTGCTGAATGCTATCTCTCATGCTGAGTATGAGAAGATATCTAACAGGGAAACGGCCTATGACATATATGAGTCCTTGAAAATGACTCATGAAGGAAATGCTCAAGTCAAGGAAACTAAAGCTCTAGCCTTAATCCAGAAGTATGAAGCCTTCAAGATGGAGGATGATGAAGACATTGAAAAGATGTTTTCAAGATTTCAAACTCTTACTGCTGGATTGAGAGTTCTTGACAAGGGATACACCAAGGCTGATCACGTAAAGAAGATCATCAGAAGCTTACCCAGAAGATGGGGTCCTATGGTGACTGCATTCAAGATTGCAAAGAATCTGAATGAAGTTTCTCTGGAAGAGCTTATCAGCGCCTTGAGAAGTCATGAAATAGAGCTGGACGCAAATGAGCCTCAAAAGAAAGGTAAGTCTATTGCACTAAAATCAAATATCAAGAAATGCACTAACGCTTTTCAGGCCAGAGAAGAAGATCCTGAAGAATCAGAATCTGAAGAAGAAGATGAACTGTCCCTGATCTCCAGAAGGCTAAATCAACTCTGGAAGACCAAGCAAAGGAAGTTCAGAGGCTTCAGAAGTTCAAGGAAATTTGAACGTGGAGAATCTTCTGATGAAAGAAGATTTGACAAGAAGAAGGTCATGTGCTATGAATGCAATGAGCCAGGACACTTCAGAAATGAATGTCCAAATCTTCAGAAGGAAAATCCCAAAAAGAAGTTTCATAAGAAGAAAGGTCTTATGGCAACCTGGGATGAGTCAGAAGATGATTCAGAAGATGAGCAGGCCAACTGTGCGCTGATGGCGACAGAAGATGACGGATCAGAATCTACATCAGAATCAGATTCTGAAGAGGTATTTTCTGAACTTACTAGAGATGAGTTAGTTTCCGGTCTAACTGAACTTCTGGAACTCAAGTCTCAGATTAGTCTCAAATACAAAAAGCTGAAAAAGCAATTTGAATTTGAAACAAAGAAGCTTGAGTTGGAGAATTCTGAATTAAAAGAAAAACTTTTAAAATTATCCAATAATGTTGGATCTCCTTCTGATTCAGAAAAATCCACTCCTAGTCTAAACCATATTCTGAAAGAATATGATTTAAGTTTCAGGAAGTTCTTATCTAGAAGTATTGGCAGAAGTCAGCTAGCTTCTATGATATATGCTGTGTCTGGAAACAAAAGAGTTGGCATTGGTTTTGAGGGTGAAACCCCATACAAACTTGAACCTGTTGATGAAATGAAAATTACATACAAGCCATTGTATGATCAGTTCAAGTATGGCCACTCTCATGATATTAGGCACACTTCACATGCTCAAAGTTTTCACATAACACACACCAAAAAGCATGTGACACAACCTAGGAAATATCATGAAACTCACATCAAGAATTATCATGCTGTTCCTCCTATTGCTTATAATGTCAAACCCAAGTTCAATCAGAACTTGAGAAAATCTAACAAGAAAGGACCCAAGAAGATGTGGGTACCAAAGAAAAAGATTATTTTTTTTGCAGATTCTCTTGATAACAAAGAAGACAACATTCAACATGACATGACACCTGGACTCAAGTTGCTCTCAACACTTGAAGGGAAGAAAGATTGTCTTCCAAGTTCTGGTTCTTAAATCTGTTGAAGAAACTATGTTTGTAGGAATTCAGAAAAGAAGCTTATTAGTCTTGGAACCATCTATGATGTTTGCCTCTAAGGCTTTGATGTTTCTTTCTTGAGTATTCTGAATGCTCTAAATGCTACAGAATATACAACATTGAAACATTGATTTTGGACAAATCAATAAACATCTGTTTTGATGATAAACTTGTTTCTGATGAAACAAAGGGCTTAAGAATTTCTGCAGATACAGTTTTGTCTTATCAGAAGCTGCAGAACAAAGAAGTGAACCTCCAGAAGCTGTGTACATCAGAAGTAATGGATCAGAAGATCATTCAGACTTATATCAGCACACTTCAGAAGGAGTATTTCCAGAAGAGAAATTAGATCAATTCAGAAGCAGTAATCAGAATTTGAAGGCGTAAAATCTCTCTGATATTTACAGCTGTCATCTATTATCTGATGATGAACACGTATCTGTACGGTTAGTACAAAGCGTGCAGTTGAAAAGACGCCGACCTAGGTAACTGTATTAAATCATTTCATTTACTGTGTTCTCTCTCCTAATGTCATTTCTCATTAAATGCATAATGATTTCTTTTTAAATCTTTTAAATAACCCGCTTCATCTTCATTCCCACTTTTTCTCTCTTTCTCTCTCTTTTGTGCATTCACCTCGTTGCATCTCTCTTCAAACCCTAGTTCTTGATTTGATCTCAAAGCATTATCATAATGAATCCATCTTCTCGTTCATCAATCTCTAAAGATAGTATCACTTCCACACAGAACCGTTTAAGGAAAAATGATGCTCCGTTGAAAACATGCTTAATACCCACGAAAGAACTGGAAGTTCTATGTGAATCGGCTGTGGACGTCAACAACCTTAAAGCAAATGGCTTTCAGTGTGATGCAAGAATCTTTGAGCAAGGATGGTCTAAATATCTTGATAGATTGGTTGGTCCAATTTATCCTGAACTTGTAAAGGAGTTTTGGGTACATGCAACAGTTACCCCAACTGCCATCATTTCATTCGTGCTAGGGCATGAAGTGACTATCACTGAGAAACTTATCAGAAAGCTGTACAATCTTGATGATGAAGAAGGTTGGTCTGAGTTTCAACCCCATACAGTTGACTGGACTTTAGTTGAAAAACAAATCTCTACGGTTGTTGGAACTGATTCTCATTTTACGGGCAACTTAAAGCCTTTTTATAAAGTATGGGCTGAGATTATTCTGGGTTCTCTTCACCATAGAAAAAAGATGCGCTGCTCCTCCTACATCAGTCCGACTCACAAGTATACTCTTTTCTGCATTGGCAAAAAGATAGAGATCAACATCTCTCATATTCTATTTGAGAATCTGAAAACCTCTATCTTTGATTCAAGAGAAGATGAAAGGGTGAAGTACCCTCATATTCCAAGAACAACCATTCCTTTCGGAAGGATGATTTCAGACATTCTGATTGAAAGCAAAGTGGTGGACTCCATCAGAAATTGTAATGCCTCGCATTTTCTTGGAGTAACTCAAGGTCCCATCTTCAATGGTGTTGATCTGTTCGGACTGGAAGTCATTAAGAATGTACCTGTTATGTGCACAAGCTTTCCTGACATTCTGTCAAGAAGAATTGCTGTTGAAGGATTCATATCTTTGTATCATAAAGAACTTGATCAAGTTGTCAAGTTTTACTTGGAAGATTGTGTGAGGAAGCAATCAGACGTTGATCCTGCTTGGATCCGTGGCAGAGTACTTCCATCCAAAGATGATATTCTGAAGAAGGATAAAAAGGAACGTCAGGCAAGGCTAAAAAGAAAGGCACAAGAAGATGAGGCTGAGAGAGCCAAGAAGTTGAGGGTCACCTATGATCCTGACAAGGTGGACTCTAAAGAACGAAGAGATAAAAGGATCAGAGATTCCTTTCGCAGAACCAGATATTCTTCTTCTTCTGTACAAATCTCCAGAAATGTCTTTACTCCACCTCCTTCTGTCCCTAAACCATCTTTCCAATCACCTCCATCTGAACCAAAAGTAAACTTCACTCTACCAAATCCTTCTCCATCATCCTCCTCCTCTCCCATTCTAAACCCCACACCTTTAAGTATTCTTCCCCCAACTCCTTCTGATAAATCTCTCTCACCAATTCCCTTTACAAACACTCCATCCTCGTCTCAATCCATCATTTCTGATATTCCATCCTCATCAATCATTCTCTCAGATATCCCTTCTTCCTCATCCACCGTACTTCCAACTTCTATATCTCATCCCTTACCTATCGAAAATTCCGAACCTTACTGTCTTCTCTATCCTGACTACAAATTCACCTTCAATTCGCCTGAACCTGAACCCTATACCTACCTGGAACTTTTCAGACTTGAGGTGATTAGCAGTCTAGACCTTCTGAAGGATGCATTCCTAAATGGTCTGGATGATGTTTCTACAAGAAATCTCTGGAGAAGATTTCGCAAGGATTTTCAAGTAGAAGCAATAGCAGTACAGAAAAGACTAGTGGCTGCTGCCCCTGGTTACCCTGGTTACCTTCTGGAGGGAGATAATGGTATATACTACCATCCTCTCAGAAATTGTGTTGATGCTGAGGAGAAGCCCTTTGTGGATGAGATGGAACAGTTGAGACTGGCTGCTGCAATGGAAGCAAACCCATGCAGGGACATGGTTATCTGGATTCCTAATTATCCTGTTCTGCTAGGAGATTTCAAGACTCTCTTTGACTATCTGAGGGAAAACCCGTCTGAGAAAGATCCAAACTTGGTCATTCCAGAAGTTGTTGACCCACCAGAAGTTGAAGGTCCTTCTGCTCCAAGGAATCTAGCTGCCATTCTTCAGGCACTTGAGAATGGAGACTCGGAAATTCCTGCTGCAGAATATGGAGATGCTTCTATGCAAGAAGCAGATGCTGAAGATCATGTTGCTGAATCAGACCCTGTTGAGGATATCCCAGCAAATGATACTTCTATGGAAGCTGCAGATCAAGTTGTCATTCCTGTGGATCAAAGCTGTGAAGCTTCTTCTGATGAACCTTCTCGTCTTGCAAAAACGCTAGAAGAAATTCAGAGGAGACAGGATGAGCAAAGCTCACGCAATGACAAGTATGATGCTTTCATTGAGAGGCAAGAAGGACACAACAACGAGATGAAAGAGATGCTGGCCAAGATCTTGTCAAGACTAGGGCCATCTTAGATTGAGTCTATGCTGTTTCTTTCTTTTCCTTGCATCTGTTTTGTTTCTGTGCATCTGATCTTTTCATTTTGTACTTCTGTACCCAATGGTTGAACCTTAATGACATCATCTTCTTCCTCCATGTGTTCTGTTTTATTCATCTGAATCTTTTCTATTTTTTTTGATGATATGACAAAAAGGGGGAGAAGATAAATGATAAATGATTTGATTAAATCTATCAGTTGCTGGGTAAAGAGGCTCCCACACATTCACTAACAAGAACTGCAAGTTCTATATGGTTTAAGTGTTTTGCAGGTACGGAGAAGTGAAGTGAATCTTCAGAAGCAAACACTAGAAGCAAAACCCATAAGAAGCGTTATTCTGTAAAAGGAATAAGCTCTTGGAAACTGAAGCAAGCTGAGTGCTGTCAAGCTTCAGAGATCAGAAGCAAGAAAGAAGAATGAATCAGAAGCACTGATAATAGAATTTGAATATCATTGTCTATCCTGTTCTGACAAAATTCTATTTGCTCTGATACATATAATGTTATGGCTCTGATACATTATTTGCTCTGATACATTATTTCAGCCTATATGGCTCTGATACATATAATGTGTTCAAACATACATTTTATGTTCTAACTCGTTCATGCTGACTTTTGTCGTTTAGTTTTTGTTCTGTAACATTTCAGGATGTAGAGATGCTCTGATGATGCTCTGGTACATTCAACAATGTTCTGATACAAATCTAGCATGAAGTGATGATTGGTAGACATTCAAAGTTCTGAAGCTATCCGAGGGAAGCAGAAATCAGAAGATGTGAATGTTCTAAAAGATCCAGAAAACTCAAGTTCTGAAGCTGTCCTGAATGGAAGCAGAAATCAGAAGCTGTGAATGTTCTGAAGATCAAAGAAATTCAAGTTCTGAAGCTGTCCTGAATGGAAGCAGAAGTCAGAAGCTGTGAATGTTCTGAAGATCAAAGAAATTCAAGTTCTGAAGCTGTCCACGATGGAAGCAGGAATCAGAAGCTGTGAGTGTTCTAAGGATCTAAAGAAATTCTAGTTCTGAAGCTGTCCTATGGAAGCAGAAGTCAGAAGCTATGAATTCTCTGAAGACAAAAGCTCATATGATCGTCTCTACCGAAATAATCAGGGAAGTCTTTTATTAAAGTTCTTCGAGTATTTATTTCAGGGGGAGATTATTTATCTCAGGGGGAGATTGTTAATCTCAGGGGGAGACATATTCATATGCTTATGCTATAGCTGTGTAATTTGTCTTTTGCCGTCTACTCTTTCTGATCGCAAATTCATATCATTTATATATGTTTTTGTCATCATCAAAAAGGGGGAGATTGTTAGAACAAGATTTGTTCTTATCAATTATCTTAGTTTTGATGATAACAATAATATGAATTTTGCTTAAGATAATATGGTACTCTAATCCAATGCAATTTCCCTTTCAGGAAATATATATAAAGAGTACGCATAATTCAGCGCTCAGAAGCTTTGTCTCAAATGGTTCAGCATGCAACATCAGAACATGGTCTGGCAAGACATCAGAAGATGGTCGAAGCAGAATCAGAACATGGGTCTATGGAAGCATCAGAAGAACATGAGATCAGAAGCACTGAAGATCAGAAGATGGTATCACGCAACAGAAGCACTTCAAGATCAGAAGATCAGAAGATGCTATGCACCAAGCTGTTTTGACTCTGATGATATTCAAACGTCGTATTCACAAACATCAGATCAGAAGGAAGTACAGGTGGCAGACTACGCTGACTGACAAAAGGAACGTTAAAGCTACTAAAGGCAACGTCAGTAGACACAGCGTGAACAAGGCTCGAGGTAGTTGACAAAAGCGTATAACATTAAATGCGATGCTGTACGGAACACGCAAAGCATTAAATGCATTCAACGGTCATCTTCTCCAACGCCTATAAATATGAAGTTCTGATGAGAAGCAAAGTTAACGATCCTGAACAAATACAATTCAAATTAACTTGCTGAAACGCTGTTCAAACAAAAACTCAGAATCTTCATCTTCATCAAAGCTCACTACATTGCTGTTGTAATATCTTAGTGAGATTAAGCTTAAACGATAAGAGAAATATCACAGTTTGTGATTATAGCTTTTAAGAAGCATCTGTAAACTCTTGAATAGATTACATTAAGTTGTAAGGAACTAGAGTGATCGTGTGATCAGTAGACTCTAGGAAGTCTTAGCAGTTGGCTGAGCAGTTTGTAACTAGAGTGATCGTGTTGATCAGTAGACTCTAGAAAAAGTCTTAGAGGGTATCTAAGCAGTAGTTCCTGGAGTGATCAGTGTGTGATCAGAATACTCTAGAAGACTTAGTCGTGGACTAAGTGGAAAACCATTGTAATCCGTGCGATTAGTGGATTAAATCCTCAGGTTGAGGTAAATCATCTCTGCGGGGGTGGACTGGAGTAGCTTCGTTAACAGCGAACCAGGATAAAAATAATTGTGCAATTTATTTTTATCGTCCAAGATTTAAAGTCACACTTATTCAATCCCCCCCCCCCTTTCTAAGTGTTTTTCTATCCTTCAACTTGGTCCAACCAATCTAGCCAGATAGTTTGACCATCCCTGTGCCATGATCTTAGCATCAGGTTTGAAACCATATGCTTTCAAATTTTCAAAGTCCACTGAGGACTCACGGAGAACTTCCAGTTCTGAATGAGGAATGGAGCGAGTCTTCAGAGGAGCGTATCTGTGCTTGTTGTATACCAGTTTGAGAGGAAGACATTTCTTCTGCTGGATTTGATGTGCTTGATGAAGGATTCATGATGATTTTGCTTGGTTTTAGATCACAAACTAGGGTTTGAAAGAACGAATGCAAAGAGAGAGATGCACAAATGGAAAGAGAGTGAAAAAGATGAAATGAAGATGAAGCGGGTTATTTAAACGGTTTGAAAAGAAGAAAAATAAAATAAAATAAAAAGAAAACTGTTTAAATGAAATGATTACAGAAAAACATGACAT